>NC_091578.1:3916604-3919104 GCF_042767895.1 Penaeus vannamei
ACAATACTAGAGGCACTGTCAAAGGGTGCCAGTGCCAAGGAAAACAGCAATCCACCGATGGCAATAATCGAGGCACTGTCAAAGGGTGCCAGTGCCAAGGAAAACAGCAATCCACCCATGACAATACTAGAGGCACTGTCAAAGGGTGCCAGTGCCAAGGAGAACAGCAATCCACCGATGACAATACTAGAGGCACTGTCAAAGGGTGCCAGTGCCAAGGAAAACAGCAATCCACCGATGACGATAATAGAGGCACTGTCAAAGGGTGCCAGTGCCAAGGAAAACAGCAATCCACCCATGACAATACTAGAGGCACTGTCAAAGGGTGCCAGTGCCAAGGAAAACAGCAATCCACCGATGGCAATACTAGAGGCACTGTCAAAGGGTGCCAGTGCCAAGGAAAACAGCAATCCACCGATGGCAATAATCGAGGCACTGTCAAAGGGTGCCAGTGCCAAGGAAAACAGCAATCCACCGATGGCAATACTAGAGGCACTGTCAAAGGGTGCCAGTGCCAAGGAGAACAGCAATCCACCGATGACAATACTAGAGGCACTGTCAAAGGGTGCCAGTGCCAAGGAAAACAGCAATCCACCGATGACGATACTAGAGGCACTGTCAAAGGGTGCCAGTGCCAAGGAAAACAGCAATCCACCGATGACAATAATCGAGGCACTGTCAAAGGGTGCCAGTGCCAAGGAAAACAGCAATCCACCGATGGCAATAATCGAGGCACTGTCAAAGGGTGCCAGTGCCAAGGAAAACAGCAATCCACCGATGGCAATACTAGAGGCACTGTCAAAGGGTGCCAGTGCCAAGGAAAACAGCAATCCACCGATGGCAATACTAGAGGCACTGTCAAAGGGTGCCAGTGCCAAGGAAAACAGCAATCCACCCATGACAATACTAGAGGCACTGTCAAAGGGTGCCAGTGCCAAGGAAAACAGCAATCCACCCATGACAATACTAGAGGCACTGTCAAAGGGTGCCAGTGCCAAGGAGAACAGCAATCCACCGATGGCAATACTAGAGGCACTGTCAAAGGGTGCCAGTGCCAAGGAAAACAGCAATCCACCGATGGCAATACTAGAGGCACTGTCAAAGGGTGCCAGTGCCAAGGAAAACAACAATCCACCGATGGCAATACTAGAGGCACTGTCAAAGGGTGCCAGTGCCAAGGAAAACAGCAATCCACCGATGACAATACTAGAGGCACTGTCAAAGGGTGCCAGTGCCAAGGAAAACAGCAATCCACCGATGGCAATAATCGAGGCACTGTCAAAGGGTGCCAGTGCCAAGGAAAACAGCAACCCACAGATGACAATAACTGAGGCACTGTCAAAGGGTGCCAGTGCCAAGGAGAACAGCAATCCACCGATGACAATACTAGAGGCACTGTCAAAGGGTGCCAGTGCCAAGGAAAACAGCAATCCACCGATGACGATAATAGAGGCACTGTCAAAGGGTGCCAGTGCCAAGGAGAACAGCAATCCACCGATGACAATACTAGAGGCACTGTCAAAGGGTGCCAGTGCCAAGGAGAACAGCAATCCACCGATGACAATACTAGAGGCACTGTCAAAGGGTGCCAGTGCCAAGGAAAACAGCAATCCACCGATGGCAATAATCGAGGCACTGTCAAAGGGTGCCAGTGCCAAGGAAAACAGCAATCCACCGATGGCAATACTAGAGGCACTGTCAAAGGGTGCCAGTGCCAAGGAGAACAGCAATCCACCGATGACAATACTAGAGGCACTGTCAAAGGGTGCCAGTGCCAAGGAGAACAGCAATCCACCGATGACGATAATAGAGGCACTGTCAAAGGGTGCCAGTGCCAAGGAAAACAGCAATCCACCGATGGCAATAATCGAGGCACTGTCAAAGGGTGCCAGTGCCAAGGAAAACAGCAATCCACCGATGGCAATAATCGAGGCACTGTCAAAGGGTGCCAGTGCTAAGGAAAACAGCAATCCACCGATGGCAATACTAGAGGCACTGTCAAATGGTGCCAGTGCCAAGGAAAACAGCAATCCACCGATGGCAATACTAGAGGCACTGTCAAAGGGTGCCAGTGCCAAGGAAAACAGCAATCCACCCATGACAATACTAGAGGCACTGTCAAAGGGTGCCAGTGCCAAGGAAAACAGCAATCCACCCATGACAATACTAGAGGCACTGTCAAAGGGTGCCAGTGCCAAGGAGAACAGCAATCCACCGATGGCAATACTAGAGGCACTGTCAAAGGGTGCCAGTGCCAAGGAGAACAGCAATCCACCGATGACAATACTAGAGGCACTGTCAAAGGGTGCCAGTGCCAAGGAAAACAACAATCCACCGATGGCAATACTAGAGGCACTGTCAAAGGGTGCCAGTGCCAAGGAGAACATCAATCCACCGATGACAATACTAGAGGCACTGTCAAAGGGTGCCAGTGCCAAGGAAAACAGCAATCCACCGATGACGATACTAGAGGCACTGTCAAAGGGTGCCAGTGCCAAGG
>NC_091578.1:3926604-3931897 GCF_042767895.1 Penaeus vannamei
GTTGTTGTTGGACATTCTTGAGTTGAGAATTATTTATTTTTATTTTTTGTAAATCGGTTGTTGTTGGACGTTCTTGAGTTGAGAATTATTTATTTTTATTTTTATTTTTTGTAAATCGGTTGTTGTTGGACGTTCTTGAGTTGAGAATTTTTTATTTTTATTTTTATTTTTTGTAAATCGGTTGTTGTTGGACATTCTTGAGTTGAGAATTATTTATTTTTATTTTTATTTTTTGTAAATCGGTTGTTGTTGGGCGTTCTTGAGTTGAGAATTTTTTATTTTTATTTTTATTTTTTGTAAATCGGTTGTTGTTGGGCGTTCTTGAGTTGAGAATTTTTTATTTTTATTTTTATTTTTTGTAAATCGGTTGTTGTTGGACGTTCTTGAGTTGAGAATTTTTTATTTTTATTTTTATTTTTTGTAAATCGGTTGTTGTTGGGCGTTCTTGAGTTGAGAATTATTTATTTTTATTTTTATTTTTTGTAAATCGGTTGTTGTTGGACATTCTTGAGTTGAGAATTTTTTATTTTTATTTTTATTTTTTGTAAATCGGTTGTTGTTGGACGTTCTTGAGTTGAGAATTTTTTATTTTTATTTTTATTTTTTGTAAATCGGTTGTTGTTGGACATTCTTGAGTTGAGAATTTTTTATTTTTATTTTTATTTTTTGTAAATCGGTTGTTGTTGGACGTTCTTGAGTTGAGAATTATTTATTTTTATTTTTATTTTTTGTAAATCGGTTGTTGTTGGACGTTCTTGAGTTCAGAATGAGGAGAATTTTGTTTATTTATTTTTTATTCTATTTTTTTTTTTTTTTTTTTTTTGTAATTCGGTTGTTGTTGGACGTTCTTGAGTTGAGAATGAGAATTTTATTTATTTATTTTTTAATCTATTTTTTTTTTTTTTGTTTTGTTTTGTAATTCGGTTGTTGTTGGACGTTCTTGAGTTGAGAATTATTTATTTTTATTTTTTGTAAATCGGTTGTTGTTGGACATTCTTGAGTTGAGAATGAGAATTTTATTTATTTATTTTTTAATCTATTTTTTTTTTTTTTTGTTTTGTTTTGTAATTCGGTTGTTGTTGGACGTTCTTGAGTTGAGAATTATTTATTTTTATTTTTTGTAAATCGGTTGTTGTTGGACATTCTTGAGTTGAGAATGAGAATTTTATTTATTTATTTTTTAATCTATTTTTTTTTTTTTTGTTTTGTTTTGTAATTCGGTTGTTGTTGGACGTTCTTGAGTTGAGAATTATTTATTTTTATTTTTATTTTTTGTAAATCAGTTATTTATGGACGTTCTTGAGTTGAGAATGAGGAGAATTTTGTTTATTTATTTTTTAATCTATTTTTTTTTTTTTTTTTTTTGTAATTCGGTTGTTGTTGGACATTCTTGAGTTGAGAATTATTTATTTTTATTTTTATTTTTTGTAAATCGGTTGTTGTTGGACGTTCTTGAGTTGAGAATTATTTATTTTTATTTTTATTTTTGGTAAATCGATTTTTGGACGTTCTTGAGTTCAGAATGAGGAGAATTTTGTTTATTTATTTTTTAATCTATTTTTTTTTTTTTTTTTTTTGTAATTCGGTTGTTGTTGGACGTTCTTGAGTTCAGAATGAGGAGAATTTTATTTATTTATTTTTTAATCTATTTTTTTTTTTTTTTTTTTTTTTGTAATTCGGTTGTTGTTGGACGTTCTTGGGTTGAGAATTATTTATTTTTATTTTTATTTTTTGTAAATCAGTTATTTATGGACGTTCTTGAGTTGAGAATGAGGAGAATTTTGTTTATTTATTTTTTAATCTATTTTTTTTTTTTTTTTTTTTGTAATTCGGTTGTTGTTGGACATTCTTGAGTTGAGAATTTTTTATTTTTATTTTTATTTTTTGTAAATCGGTTGTTGTTGGACGTTCTTGAGTTCAGAATGAGGAGAATTTTATTTATTTATTTATTATTATTATTATTACTTTTTTTGTAATTCGGTTATTTAACACTTGAGTTGAGAATGTTATTATTATCTTTTTTTGTAAATCAGTTATTTTTGGACATTCTTGAGTTGAGAATGAGGAGAATTTTATTTATTTATTTATTATTATTATTATTATTATTATTTTGTAATTCGGTTATTTAACACTTGAGTTGAGAATGTTATTATTATTATTTTTTTTGTAAATCAGTTATTTTTGGACATTCTTGAGTTGAGAATGAGGAGAATTTTGTTTTTTTTATTTATTTAATTGTTTTTCTTAATCGGTTATTGTTTAACATTCTTGAGAATGAAAATAATTTTATTTTATTTATTTTATTTTTTTTATTTCTTATTTTTATCTATTTGTTTTTGTAAATCAGTGATTGTTTAACATTCTTGAGTTGAGAATAATTTTTTTTTTTTGTAAACTAGTTATTGTTTAACATTCTTGAGTTGAAAATGAATCTATTATTTTTCTTTCTTATGAGTCAGCGATTTATGTCTTCGAGAGGATTTGAGGAGGGTGGGGGGGGATGTGGGATGGGGGGGGGGGGATTCAGGGTCTCATTGTCTGACTCAAATTGGAATTGTTTATGTCTTCGTTTTGGTATGAGCTATCGGTATTATTATTATTATCATTATTATCATTATCATTATCATCATCATTATCATCATCATCATCATCATATCATCATCATCATCATCATCATCATCGTCGTCATCATCATCATCATCATCATCATCATCATCATCATCATCATCATAATCATCATCATCATCATCATCATCATCGTCATCATCATCATCATTATTATTATCATCACCATCATCATCATTATTATTATTGTTATTTGGCCTCGAAAAGGAGACTATATTTTTGATCAAGTGTGACCGTTGGTAAGTGTTCGCGAAATTGAATTAGCAAAAAAAAAAAAAAGGAAAAAAAAAAAAAAAAAAAAAAATATATATATATATATATATATATATATATATATATATATATATATATATATATATATATATATATATGTGATTTTATTTTCCAAACTTCCCTCTAACTTGCTTTAGAAAGTCCAAAGTCAATATATTTTTTCGTTCTCTATGTTCTAGTGGACAGACAGACGAACAATTCAAGAAAATGATACTGATTAATTATTGTCGTTAATCTTGATAATAATGATGATAATGATAGTAAAAATAATAACATTGATAATGATAATAATAATAATTATAATGCTAATGCTAATAATAATAACAATAATAATAATGATAAATAAAAGTAACAACAAGAAAAATAATAGTTATAATAATAATCTTGATAATGTTATAATTCCACGAAATTATGACATATAATTTAGCTCTATAATTCAGAAAAGAAAGAAGGCAAATAAAAAAGAACGAAAATGATGATAACAATGGTAATAATGATGACAATAACAATGTTAATGATAATAATAATGATAATCATGATCATATTGATAATGATGATAATGATAATAATAATGCTAATGCTAATGATAATAATGATTATAATCATGATCATATTGATAATAATGATAATGATAATGATAATAATAATAATAATAATAATAATAATAATAATAATAATAATAATAATGATAATAATAATAGTAATAATAATAATAATAATATTAATAATGATAATCATTGTAATAATAATGATGAATTATAATAATGATAACAATTATAATGATACTAATGTTTATAATAGAATTAATATCAATATCATGGGGAAAGAGATATATATATAGATAGATAGACAGAGAGAGAGAGAGAGAGAGAGAGAGAGAGAGAGAGAGAGAGAGAGAGAGAGAGAGAGAGAGAGAGTGAGAGCGAGAGAGAGAGAGAGAGAGAGAGAGACTGAGAAAGACAGACAAAAATTGAATGAGTGACAGAAAGAGACAGACAGACAGGCAACCAGACAGACAGACAGACAAGACACAACCAGACAGACAAATAGACACAGAACCAGACAGAAAAAATGACACAGAACCAGACAAACAAAGAACCAGATAGACAGAAAACCAGTCAGACAGACAGATAACCAGACAGACAGACAAGACACAACCAGACAGACAAATAGACACAGGACCAGACAGAAAAAATGACACAGAACCAGACAAACAAAGAACCAGATAGACAGAAAACCAGTCAGACAGACAGGTAACCAGACAAATAGACAGACAAGACATAACCAGAGGGACAGATAAGGCACACAATCAGACAGACAAACAGACACAGAACCAGACAGACACAGAACCAGACAGACAGGAAACCAGACAAGCAGATAAACAAGACACAACCAGACAGACAGACAAACAAGACACAACCAGACAGACAGACAGACACAGAACCAGACAGACAAGCCACAATCAGACAGACAGACACAGAACAAGACAGACAGACAGACAGACAAGCCACAACCAGACAGACAGACAAACAAGACACAACCAGACAGACAGACACAGAACCAGACAGACAGACAGACAGACAAACAAGCCACAGCCAGACAGACAAATAGGCACAGAACCAGACACAGAACCAGACAGACAGACAGACACAAAACCAGACAGACAGACAAACAAACAAGCCACAACCAGACAGACAAACAAGACACAGAACCAGACACAGAACCAGACAGACAGTACTTCCGAACTCCCCTTCTCGCTGACGCCGGTCTCCTCAAGACCAATTCCCCCTCAACCACGAGCTTGACCTTAGTCAGCGAATAGATAACACTTCTTCTGGTCTCTCAAGGACGAAGCCTGAGGAGGAAAACATTGCATTGGTTGTCTTTTCGGCGGAACGAGGCTAATGGGCATTTTTCCCCCCCTTTCTGGGCATGTAAGGCGGGCACGAGAATGCTCTGCCGAATTAACGTGTTCTAAATGGCACTGGAGAATGGAATGTGTTGTTGTTGTTGTCGTTATTGTTATTGTTGCTGTAGTTATTAGTTATTATTGTTGTCGTTGTTGTTTTCGTTTTTGTTATTATCATTATTTTCTTTATCATCTTTATTGTTGTTGTTGTTATTATTATAATCATCATTATTATTCTTATCATCCTTATCATGATTTTTATCATTATTATTCTTATTGTTTTGTCACTGTTATCACTATCATCATTATATTTGCCCTCACCGAGAGAGTACACTGGTCTCTCTCTCCTGCCATGTTTGCTGCTGTTATGGTCTTCCGGGAGTGAGCAATATAAATGACTTGTCAGGTAAAATGTTGACGGACTTTTGTTGGCAACGCCGCGGTCAGTTGCCTAGTGCTCAATTTCCACGCGGTTTTTCTCTTTTT
>NC_091578.1:3942397-3949897 GCF_042767895.1 Penaeus vannamei
CGTACATCAGGGAATGGCAAGAGACATGGTGCACTCCCGCGTCACGAGGTTTGCACCGCGGGCTTTGGGAGTCATATTTCTTAGCCATTGTGCCGCCCGGGTTGGTGTCTTGGGCGGGATTTTTGAAAACCAGGGATTTAAGTTTGCGGTAGACGGGGATTTGCGATTCATTTTTTTTTTTTTTTTGAGTCGGCATATTTTTCGGCAAAAAAAAAAAAAAAAAAAAAAAATGAGGTTGGTCGGGTTACCTCAATTTTTTTTTTTTTTTTACTTTTTGGGCCCGATGCTAAAATATGTAGTTTAAGTTTGATGAAAATAGATATATATGAATAAAAGTCTTGATGTAAAAGGGTATAATATGAATTCTTTTTGCAGTTTGAGTAATTCCAAACTTTAAATAGGAATTTTGTTACTTCAAATTTGGCGGGAAATCATGTAGCTAAATGAAAGCACCACGTAATCAAATCAGAGCTCCTTAAATATTTGAAAATAGCGGAATAGACTCCTTCTTGATATATATGATTCCATCAGTTACCAGTTATTGAACAAAATATAATGTAAATTATTTTTATATTAAACGAGAGAAGAGAGAGTGAATAAAGCTTATAGAGAACGTAGTTTTTAGGTTGAACTGGTCGATGGCTTCACTTCTCATCTGGGTGTTCGTCATATTATTTAACGTCAATTATTGCTAGTTTTGGCGGTACATACTATGAATTTAAACATCAGTAATTATGATTACGACATGTAATTGCACTGAAGAGTAGGGGTTGTTTTGAAAGATTATTTAACGAGACCTTCGCTTGTCAACTGGGTGTTCGGGTTCCCTGCTGGCGCCGTCGAGGTCTTCGTGTTAGCCATCTCTCCGTTTCTTGTCTCGGGATAGATTTGTATTTTGCACGTGAATGATGGTTTTTCATTTGAGTATTACAACAATTGATAGTGTGTAGACATGGTAAGTCTATGAGTATTGCAACAATTGATAGTGTGTAGACATGGTAAGTCTATGAGTATTGCAACAATTGATAGTGCATAGACATGGTAAGTCTGTGAGTATTACAACAATTGATAGTGCGTAGACATGGAAAGTCTATGAGTATTACAACAATTGATAGTGCGTTGACATGGTAAGTCTACGAGTATTACAACAATTGATAGTGCGTAGACATGGTAAGACTATGAGTATTACAACAATTGATAGTGCGTCGACATGGTAAGTCTACGAGTATTACAACAATTGATAGTGCATAGACATGGTAAGTCTATTAGTATTACAACAATTGATAGTGCGTAATGGTAAGTCTGTGAGTATTACAACAATTGATAGTGCGTCGACATGGTAAGTCTACGAGTATTACAACAATTGATAGTGCGTCGACATGGTAAGTCTACGAGTATTACAACAATTGATGGTGCGTAGACATGGTAAGTCTATTAGTCTTACAACAATTGATAGTGCGTAATGGTAAGTCTATGAGTATTACAACAATTGATAGTGCGTTGACATGGTAAGTCTACGAGTATTACAACAATTGATAGTGCGTTGACATGGTAAGTCTACGAGTATTACAACAATTGATAGTGCGTAGACATGGTAAGACTATGAGTATTACAACAATTGATAGTGCGTAAAGGTAAGTCTATGAGTATTACAACAACTGATAGTGCGTAATGGTAAGTCTACGAGTATTACAACAATTGATAGTGCGTAGACATGGTAAGTCTATGAGTATTACAACAATTCATAGTGCGTAGACATGGGAAGTCTATGAGTATAAAAACAATTGATAGTGCGTAATGGTAAGTCTATGAGTATTACAACAATTGATAGTGCGTTGACATGGTAAGTCTACGAGTATTACAACAATTGATAGTGCGTAATGGTAAGTCTATGAGTATTACAACAATTCATAGTGGGTAGACATGGTAAATCTGAGTATTACAACAACTATTCATAATGCGTAGACAGTATAAGACCCACGTAGGCTGGCGTGGGGAAATGTAAACCAAAAAATCAGTGAGTAAATAACATTTGTATGTTTAAGCCGGCGAAAAAAGCCGGTTGTAGGGTACACTGAAAACCATAGACAGTAACGCTGAGGTGTTCTATGGTAAGTCTTATAATGTTATGTTTGTCATGTGTATCGGACGGAAATACTTATGTAGTTCATTAAATTTGTGACACTGATTATAATGAAGGAAATAGTAATACTTATGTAGTTCGTTAAATTTGTGACACTGATTATAATGAAGGAAATAGTAATACTTATGTAGTTCGTTAGATTTGTGACACTGATTATAATGAAAGGAACATGTAGAAAGGAAAGGTAAAAGTGTGAGATTAATAAAAATAAGTCTGATAAAGATTTGAAATTTGATTTGAATTTGGTAAAGTAAATTTCATTATTAACATTCATAGGAGAGAATATTATGATTTACTGTCCTAATTATCTTTCCTCACAATAGATGCTATTGTTGCTCTTCAATTAGGGTTTAAGTAGTTCTATCACTTAACGAGAAACCACATAAAATAAAGGTTGAAGGACCTAACATTGCTTTCGAAGTCAGAAAATCCAGTGTTTGCTGACCTTGGGCATGACAACTATTAAATGTTTAAATTATATACTTAGGATGCTTAGTAACTGTAATTCATGGATTTACCTCTGACACACACACACACATGTATGTATTTATATATCTAGTAGTAACAACTAGGACATCCAGGCTCACCCTCTCTCCTATCTCCTCGCTCCTAACAGGACCCCCCTCTTCTCTCCCGTCTCCTCGCTCTTAACAACAGGATCCACCCCCCTTCTCTCCCATCTCCTCGTTCCTAACAACAGGACCCCCCGCGTCTCTCCCATCTCCTCGCTCCTAACAACAGGACACCCCTCCCCCACACACACACACATGCACCCTCCAAGGAAGTTATGGGCCACGTCCCGTAACATTATACATCAATTTACCTCTTAACTGCCCATTATATCTCAAGAAATAACAAACTATATGACTCAATTTTCTTCACAGGCCTCTTGTAAAAGTTTGCTCATACTATCGTATTTCTGAAGGGCCAGAAACGCACACACTCGCTGAAACAAATTACGCACGATTGAAACTTTTGTGAAATGTAGCAATCATCCCATATAATACAGTGGAAAAAAAAACATTAACTTTCCATTATTTCACAAAATATAATGTAAATCACATGAATGTTAGTGCTTTCCATATTCTTTTTTGTATAAATAACGTTAAAACAAAAATTGTTCGGTTATAACCTCTGTGAAATGTTACTTCCTAGAAACTGATGAATATATGTGGAAATTAAGCATGATAATTAGCCACTATCAGTCTGTTTGTTTTAACATGCATGGCCTTGCTTACCGGCTTTCTCTTTCCAACAAAACTACTAGATAAACTACTAAATAATTACGGAGTTGTCCTCTTTTTGCGCTGTTATGATAAGTGGCATAAAAGTGGTAATTGTTTGTATTGCATCTCAATTTACCGATGCACATGGCAAATAACTATATTGAAAGTAATTATTGTGCGCCATCACTTGTAAGTAATGTTATATCATATATATATATATATATATATATATATATATATATATATATATATTTTAAATAATCATAAGATTTGATCAAATATATTTAATTTCATTGCGAGGATTTCCAGCAATCTAGATCTGTTAGCTGGGACTGCTGGCCAAAGGGAGCTTTGAGATAAGCCTCATCTCCTGGCTAACACCCCCCCCCTCCCAACACACACAAACACACTCCGAATTGCTGGTAAGTAACCCCCCCCCTCCCCCTCCCCCCTCTCTCGCCTCCTCACAAGAGTGTTGCTCGCTCGCTGTATAGAGATATGCAAATCATACAAGGGCATGTTTCAGTGACCTGCATCAATTTCCTGTGATTATTTATACTATCCAACATAATTATTATACGTAGACTTCTGGGGTTTCACCGGGAAAAGAAAGAAGAAGAAGAAGAAGTAGAAAAAAAATCTAAACAAGCGATAACGCCAACAGGTCATTCATACAATTGTAAAAGAAAGTATACACGCATGAATTTCCTACGTAAATATAAATGGGTAGGCATTGTCTCGCTTCTCTATACAGGCTGAAACCATACCTCCCCACCTGTCACCTGCTCGCGATAATCACCTATGCCACCTGCTAATACCTACCCACCTGTCACCTGCTCGCGATAATCACCTATGCCACCTGCTAATACCTACCCACCTGTCACCTGCTCGCGATAATCACCTATGCCACCTGCTAATACCTACCCACCTGTCACCTGCTCGCGATAATCACCTATGCCACCTGCTAATACCTACCCACCTGTCACCTGCTCGCGATAATCACCTATGCCACCTGCTAATACCTACCCACCTGTCACCTGCTCGCGATAATCACCTATGCCACCTGCTAATACCTACCCACCTGTCACCTGCTCGCGATAATCACCTATGCCACCTGCTACACAGTCCATATGCCATTTCCAAACTGATGGATTGCCTCTTGTAATGACAGTTAGGTTTACGAAATTAACTTTGCTTCGAGTTATTTCTTCTCGGTTCTCAAGTTCTTTGTCATGATTACTCGAAGAACAATTATCTACCAACATACCTGTTCTTGGAGGCAATTCATCCACCTAGTAACACTTACAAATGAATAGACAAATGCATGAAAATCATCAAAACTGACATGGAATATCCCAAGATAACATCCCCCAGGAATAAAATTGACAACACACAAACACCTTACTTTAAAATAAGATGTTCGCGTGTCATTATTCTTTATTAAATATCTCACAATTTAAAGTTAAAGCAAGAAATAAAGACACAACTTCACATAAAACAAAATAGGCGCGAGGAAGACGACACATTACATCCAAAGAAGCAAACGGCCGGACACGTTTTTCTGCCGTTAAGTGTGACAGCACTCACTGGCTCGTTCAGTCGTTACGTTCACTTACCTGCTGTTAGTTGGCTCGTTCAGTCGTTATGTTCACTTACCTGCTGTTAGTTGGCTCGTTCAGTCGTCTGCAGTTACGTTCACTTACCTGCTGTTAGTTGGCTCGTTCAGTCGTTACGTTCACTTACCTGCTGTTAGTTGTCTCGTTCAGTCGTTACGTTCACTTACCTGCTGTTGGTTGGCTCGTTCAGTCGTTACGTTCACTTACCTGCTGTTAGTTGGCTCGTTCAGTCGTTACGTTCACTTACCTGCTGTTAGTTGGCTCGTTCAGTCGTTACGTTCACTTACCTGCTGTTAGTTGGCTCGTTCAGTCGTTACGTTCACTTACCTGCTGTTAGTTGGCTCGTTCAGTCGTTACGTTCACTTACCTGCTGTTAGTTGGCTCGTTCAGTCGTTACGTTCACTTACCTGCTGTTAGTTGGCTCGTTCAGTCGTCTGCAGTTACGTTCACTTACCTGCTGTTAGTTGGCTCGTTCAGTCGTTACGTTCACTTACCTGCTGTTAGTTGGCTCGTTCAGTCGTTACGTTCACTTACCTGCTGTTAGTTGGCTCGTTCAGTCGTTACGTTCACTTACCTGCTGTTAGTTGGCTCGTTCAGTCGTTACGTTCACTTACCTGCTGTTAGTTGGCTCGTTCAGTCGTTACGTTCACTTACCTGCTGTTAGTTGGCTCGTTCAGTCGTTACGTTCACTTACCTGCTGTTAGTTGGCTCGTTCAGTCGTTACGTTCACTTACCTGCTGTTAGTTGGCTCGTTCAGTCGTTACGTTCACTTACCTGCTGTTAGTTGGCTCGTTCAGTCGTTACGTTCACTTACATGCTGTTAGTTGGCTCGTTCAGTCGTCTGCAGTTACGTTCACTTACCTGCTGTTAGTTGGCTCGTTCAGTCGTCTGCAGTTACGTTCACTTACCTGCTGTTAGTTGGCTTGTTCAGTCGTTACGTTCACTTACCTGCTGTTAGTTGGCTCGTTCAGTCGGCTGCAGTTACGTTCACTTACCTGCTGTTAGTTGGCTCGTTCAGTCGTTACGTTCACTTACCTGCTGTTAGTTGGCTCGTTCAGTCGTGACGTTCACTTACCTGCTGTTAGTTGGCTCGTTCAGTCGTCTGCAGTTACGTTCACTTACCTGCTGTTAGTTGCGGTCACGAACGAAGCAATTGGACGCCGTGAGCATAACGTTCGAGTATACCACTTGAGTCTAACAAATTCATATATCATTTAAATATAACGAATTGGTATAGTATGTGAATCAGTGAATCAATATAGCATATAACTATAACGAATCTTTATGGCATGTAACTAAACGAATCAATATAGCGTGTAAATATAACGAATTCATATAGCATTTAATTATCACAAATGGATATTACGCGGCGCTGTAATATAAAAATGGCTTCTGGAACATTCGCTGATTAAAATTCCTGGATCACCGATTGGCAGTCTTGAGTTGATGGTTTAAGATATTTTTTTTAAAATTCTTTGTCGTCATTAGAAGATGAAACATTTTTTGTTATTCATGTAATGTTTCTACACGTGTGCCGTAGTTGCACACGTGTTGTGTAGTTGCACACGTGTTATATAGTTGCACACGTGTTATATAGTTTCACACGTGTTATATAGTTTCACACGTGTTATATAGTTTCAAACGTGTTATATAGTTGCACACGTGTTATATAGTTTCACACGTGTTATATAGTTTCACACGTGTTATAGTTTCACACGTGTTATAGTTTCACACGTGTTATGGTTTCACACGTGTTATGGTTTCACACGTTATATAGTCGCACACGTGTTATATAGTTGCACATGTGTTATATAGTTTCAAACGTGTTATATAGTTTCAAACGTGTCATATAGTCACACACGTTTTATATATATTTCACACGTGTTATGTAGTTCCACCCGTTATACATCATTAAAATCAATCAAACCAAAATCACACAAAGCATAAAATAATAAAAATGACACAGAAATATACCCATTAAAGTGAACTTGCAAGCCCTTTGTTGTCCACCATTATTGCAAGCAAAAGATCACGTGTCACAAGCTTCACTCTCATGGGACTTTTCCCTCCATGCAACTTATCAACGCACTTATTGTGATTGACAGGTGTAAGAAGTGCCCGGTGACATGACCTTATCTATGAGGACATAGTGTATTTATAGAATTTATTTCTGGACTTTTTTGGGATACACGGACTAAATAACATGTGTTTTGTTGCTACATCCGCCAGGGAGGTTATGTTCTTGGTAGCGTTAGTTAGTTTTTTTGCTTGTTTGCTTGTTTGTTGTTAGCAGGATAATTCAAAAATTATGTATAGATTTTATAGAATTTTGTACCTGTCTCTGGTAATACAGTTGTATGGATTTTTATTGTATTGGATCTAGACTTTTTGAGTTGTATTGGATCTAGACTTTTTGCGATACAATAATTCTTTCTGGTAATACAGTTTTATGGATGTATTGTATGTGTATAGGTTTGATATTCCCTTGGAAATGTATGTTTACTGCGTTATCTTT
>NC_091578.1:3957397-3962397 GCF_042767895.1 Penaeus vannamei
GTGAAAAAGAGGAATGAAAAGAAGGAATTGATAAGCGTAATATGCAAAAGGGAAGAAGGAAAAAAGGGAAGGAGTGAAAAGGGGAGAAAGAAGAGGTAGAGGTAGGGAGGAAGAGAGAGAGGGGAATGAAGGAGGGTGGAAGGGAGGAAGAGAAGGAGGAGGTGGAAGAGACAGAGAGAGGGAGGGAGATCTAGAAGTAGGGAGGCTGGTGTGAAAGGGAAGAAGGAAAGAGAGAGAGAAGGAAGAAGGGGAAAGAGAGAAGGTGACGAGGAATGAAGGAAAGGGGAAGGGAGGAGGAGGGACAGAACGTCGAACAGAGGGAGGGAAGGAGGAAGGGAGGAAGGGAGGAAAGGGAGGGAAATGGAGGAACGGAAGAGTAGGAAAAGAAGTAATAGGGAAGAAAAGAAAAGACAAAGAAGGAATGAGGGAAAGGGAGGAGAGGATGAAGGAGGCGGAATAGAGGAAGGAAGAAGGATGTGGAAGAAAGGAGGGAAAGGAAGGGAGGGGAGGAAGGAAGGGAGGAGAGAAAGGGAAGGAGGGAAGGAAGGGAGAGGAAGAAAGTAGGGAAAGGAAGGGAGGGGGGGAGGGAGGGAAGGGAAGGAAGTGAGGGGAGGGAGAGAGGGATGAAAGGAAAGGAGGGAAAGGAAGGGAGAGAAGGAACGAAGGGAGGGAAGGAGGACAGGGAGGGGAGGGAGAGAGGGATGAAAGGAAAGGAGGGAAAGGAAGGGAGAGAAGGAACGAAGGGAGGGAAGGAGGACAGGGAAGGAAGGGAGGGAAGGGAGGGAAGGAGGACAGGGAGGTGAGGGAGGGAGGGAAGGAGCACAGGGAGGGAAGGAGGGCAGGGAGGGCATTG
The DNA here is from genome assembly GCF_042767895.1 of Penaeus vannamei. Lineage (NCBI taxonomy): Eukaryota > Metazoa > Arthropoda > Malacostraca > Decapoda > Penaeidae > Penaeus > Penaeus vannamei. The sequence continues at coordinate 3,958,251 of NC_091578.1, forward strand.
AGGGAGGGGAGGGAGGGAGGGAAGGGAAGCTTTTAGACTCTATTCTTGTTTATCCGTTAATTGTTCTTCGTGTTCCCTCTCTTGCTTATTGCTGCTGTTGCCATGGCGACTGTGGCTGTCATTGTCATAGTCGTTGTCAGTGTCATCGCCCTTGTCATCGGCATTGTTGACATTGGCTTTGTTGTTGTATGTTGTCATTGTGTTTTTTGTTGCATGTTGCCATAGTTTTTTGTTGCATGTTGTCATTGTCGCTTTTGTTGCATGTTGTCATTGTCGCTTTTGTTGCATGTTGTCATTGTCGCTTTTGTTGCATGTTGTCATTGTCGCTTTTGTTGCATGTTGTCATTGTCGCTTTTGTTGCATGTTGTCATTGTCGTCTTTGTTGCCTGTTGTCACTGTCACTTTTGTTGCCACTTCTGTTGTTGTTGGCATAGACATTTCTGTTGCTCCTCTCACTGTCACTGTTGCCATTGTTAGTGTTGTTACCCGTTGTCACTGCCATTGCCATTATTGCCATTCTGAAGAGTTAGCGTGGCAGTCGGCTGTAGGTTGTGTGTGTGGCTAGGATAAAAGAGAGAGGGAGAGAGTTGGGGGAGGAGGGAGAGGAGGGAGAGGGTTGGGGGAGGGTGTGGGGGGAGAGGAGGGAGATGGTTGGGGGAGGGTGTGGGGGGAGAGGAGGGAGAGGGTTGGGGGAGGAGGGAGAGGGTGTGAGGGGGTGTGAGGGGGGACGGAGAGGAGGGAGAGGGTTGGGGGAGGGTGTGGGGGGAGAGGAGGGAGAGGGTTGGGGGAGGGTGTGGGGGGATAAAAGAGAGAGGGAGAGGGTGTGTGTGGGGGTGAGGGGGGAGGAGGGAGAGGAGGGAGAGGGTGTGGGGGAGAGAGGAGGGAGAGGGTTGGGGGAGGAGGGAGAGGAGGGAGAGGGTGTGAGGGGGAGGGAGAGGAGGGAGAGGGTGTGAGGGGGGAGGGAGAGGAGGGAGAGAGGGTGTGAGGGATGTGGGGAAGGGAGAAGTGAGAGAACTCTTCCCCTCCCCCCCACCCCCCCATCCACATCCTTGGCCCTTAATTAAGCTTCGTGGTTTATGGAGGCATCTTGAGGTGGCCGCGTGCCTGCCCTGGTGCCTCCGCGCTATCTCATTTTCGCTTTCTCTTTTTTTCTGTTTTGTTTGTTTGTTTCTCTCTCCGTCTCTCTCTCTCTCTTACACACTCTGTCTCTCCCTGTGTCCGTCTCTCTCTCTGTCACACATTCCGTCTCTCCCTGTCTCCGTCTCTCTCTCTTACACATTCCATTTCTCCCTGTGTCCGTCTCTCTCTCTATCTGTCTATCTGTCTCTCGGTTTCTCTCTCTCTATCTGTCTATCTGTCTCTCGGTTTCTCTCTCTCTATCTGTCTATCTGTCTCTCGGTTTCTCTTTCTCTCTGTCTCTCGCGGCCTCCCTCTCTCTGTCTGTCTCTCTCTCTCTGTCTGTCTGTCTCTCTCTCTCGGCCTCTCTTTCTCTCTCATTGTTCATTTTCTGTCTCTTTCCATCGTTCATTTTCTGTCTCCCTCTAGTCTGTCTCTTTACCGGTCTGTCTGCCTCTCTCTCTCTCTCCCTCTTTCTAGCTCTTTCTCTCTCTCTTTTCTTCTTTGCTTCTCATTTTCTCTGCCCTTATCTTTTCAGTCTAAACTTCCTTGATCTCGCATGTTTAAACCTCCTCTTTCCTTTGTTTTTAAGGATTTCCCTTTTTTTCTGAACATTTTTTCCTTTTGGGAATTTCAGTAAAATAAAAAAAATCCTCTTTGGCTCACATTGCTTTCTCTAGTTTATCGAATCTTTTCTTTTCTTTCTCTCCTTTAGCCGACCTTCTCTCCTTTCTTATTCGTTTTTTTTTTTAGCCAGTCCCCCCTACCCCTTCCACATCTTGTCTTAAACCTGCCTATACTAATTTCTGGTTACACTTCGCCTCTACCTTATGGCGTGCTGTTGGTTGGCCGAAATATATTTGTGGTTTGTGAGGACAATATTGTTAGACCTGGGGCTCTTACTCTCTCTATCTTTCCCCCTCTCTCTCTCTCTCTTTCTCTTATTTTCTAAACTGTCTTAGCTCATCTCTCTCTCTCTCTCTCTCTCCGAGTTTCTCTGTTTCTTCTTCTAAATTTTCTTTTCCTATATTTCTCTTCCCCACCTCTATTTCCTCGTTTTTAATCCTCCTCTTCTAAACTTTCTCATCCCATTTCTCTCTCTCTCTCTCTCTCACTCTCTCGTCTCTGTCTCTCTCTCGCACTCACTCGTCTCTCTGTTTCTGTCTCTGTCTCTCTCTCACTCTCTCGTCTCTCTCTCTCTCTCTCTCTCTCTCTCTCTCTCTCCTCTCTCTCTCTCTCTCCATCTCTCTCGTCTCTCTCTCTCTGTCTCTCTCTCTCTCGTCTCTCTGTCTCTCTCTCTCTATCTTTCTCTCTCTCTCTCTCCCTCCCTCCCCTCCCTCTCTCCCTCTCTCTCTCCCTCTCTCTCATTCTCTCTCTCCCCCCCCCCTCTCTCTCTTTGTGCTCTATAATCTCTTTTTATCTGCCGTGTTTTCTTTCAGCTTTTAGGTTTGGGATATATTGCAAATTTTCCTAATTTGCTTTTATCTTTTGTTATTTTGCTTCCCTTTCATCTTTCAGTTATCATTTCCTTTGTTCTGTTTTTGTTTATTTCTGCTTTGCGAATCATCTTTTTTCCTTTTTGTTTTGTTTCATTCTAAAATATATATTTTCTTGTAGTTTTATTCTTTTCAACGTTAGTTATTCATATTTATTCATATTTATTTATTCATATGCATGTTTTATCTCTTTTTTATTTCGATTTCCATCGTTCTATTTTATTTTTTGTTAATCTGATTCATTATTCTATTGCTTGTCTGTCTGTCTGTCTTTGATTTTCTTAATTTATTTCACTAATTTTTATTTTCCCATCTCTCTCTCTCTCTCTCTCTCTCTCTCTCTCTCGCTCTCTCTCTCTCTCTCTCTCTCTCTCTCTCTCTCTCTCTCTCTCTCTCTCTCTCTCTCTCTCTCTCTCTCTCTCTCTCTCTCTCTCTTCTCTCTCTCTCTCTCTCCCGCCCTCTCCCTCTCTCTATCTATTTTCCTCCTTTTCTAAATTTTCTTTCCCAATCTCTGTTTCTCTCACCCTCTTTCTCTCTGTTTCTCTATTTATTTTCTAAATTTTCTTTCTCCATCTCTGTCTCTCTATTTCTCTCTACGTTTCACAATTTCTTTTCCCAATTGTTCTTTCCCCATCCCTCTCTTTCTCTCTGTTTCTCTATACCTTCCCCCACCTCTCTCTTTCTCTATTTTTTTCTAAATTTTCTTTCCTCATCTCTCTCTCTATTTCTCTCTGAGTTTCTCAATTCCTTTTTCTAAATGTTCTCTCCCCACCTTCTCTCTCTCTCTCTCTGTTTCTCCATTTCTTTTTCTAAATGTTCTTCCCCATCTCTCCATCTCTCTCTTTCTCTCTGAGTTTCTCTATTCCTTTTTCTAAATGTTCTTCCCCATCTCTCCATCTCTCTCTTTCTCTCTGAGTTTCTCTATTCCTTTTTCTAAATGTTCTTTCCCCACCTCTCTCTCTCTCTCTCTCTGTATTTCTCAATTTCTTTTTCAAAAAATTCTTACCCCCTCTCTCTCTCTCTGTGTTTCTTCATTTCTTTTTCTAAATTTTCTTTCCCCACCCCTCTCTCTCTCTGTATTTCTCAATTTCTTCTAAAAAATTTTCTTCCCCCCACCTCTTTCTCTCTCTTTTTTCTAAATTTTCTTTCCCCACCCCTCTCTCGCTCTGTTTCTCTATTTTTTTTTCTAAATTTTCTCTCCCCACCTTTCTTTCTCTCTGTTTCTCCTTTTCTTTTTCTAAATGTTCTTTCTCCACCTCTCTGCCTCTCTCTTTCTTTGTGTTTCTCCATTTCTTTTTCTAAATTTTCTTTCCCCATCTTTCTCTCTCTCTCTTTCTGTCTGTATTTCTCCATTTCTTTTTCTAAATTTTCTCTCCCCACCTTTCTTTCTCTGTGTGTTTCTCCATTTCTTTTTTCTAAATGTTCTTTCCCCATCTTTCTCTCTCTCTTTCTCTCTCTCTCTGTGTTTTTTCCATTTCTTTTCCTAAATTTTCTTTCCCCACCTCTCTCTCTCTCTCTCTTTCTCTGTGTTTCTC
>NC_091578.1:3982397-3987397 GCF_042767895.1 Penaeus vannamei
CACACACACACACACACACACACACACACACACACACACACACACACACACATATATATATATATATATATATATATATATATATATATATATATATATATATATATAGAGAGAGAGAGAGAGAGAGAGAGAGAGAGAGAGAGAGTGAGTGAGAGAGAGAGAGAGAGAAAGTGAAAGAGAGAGAGAGAGAATAATCAGAACTACAGATTATTTATGAACAGCGAAGAAAATATCGAAAAAAATGAACTAACATCAGAGAATAGTAAACAATGTCTGTAGGAAGAGAATAAAAGAGAAATAAACAGATGAACAGATGTCTACATAACTAAACTAAATAAACAAAATCATAAACAGTCAAACAGATAAACAAGCGAACAGATAATTCCATATGGAAGTGAAATGCCCTTCTGTCTCTGGAAAGATGGGATCCGATCGTCTATGTTTGGATCCGAAAAGAGGTCGTTGATCTTCCAATACCTTTGAGAAATAGCGGTTCAAGTATTTATAAAATGCGTATACCCCTTTTTTCTTCTCCTAAAAGAACGGAGCAACCGTGATGGCGTTCGCATAGACAACGCGACGAATCCGGATGCAAGACAATACTTGGAAAAACGCGGAGAAAATAGAGGGGAAAAAATGATACACAAGGATGAGAAGAGACAGAAAGAATCTAAAAAAAAGGGAGATAGAAAATACAAAGAGATAGAAGGAAAGAAAACAAGGTCAAGAGCAGTATAACCCTGATAAGAGGACATCCTTTCAGATTCTGCTTAAGAGAGACAAAACGGCGGATTGCTTTCGGTAAACAAGCAGACAAAAGCAACGACACTTACTGAAGGCACAAGCAAACAGCAGGTGAGAATGAAAGGGTAGGAGAGGAGGAGGGAAAGGAGGAGGGAGGGGAAGAGGGAGAGGGATGGGGAGAGGAGGGAGGGAGAGGAGAAGGGAGGGAGGGAGGAGGAGGAGGGAGAGGAGGAGGGAGAGGAGGAGGAGGGAGGGAGGAGGAAGAGGAGCAGGGAGGGAGTAGGGAGAGGAGGAGGGAGAGGAGGAGGGAGAAGAGGAGGGGGAGAAGGAGGGAGAGGAGGAGGGAGAGGAGGAGGGAGAGGGATGGGGAGAGGAGGAGGGAGAGGGATGGGGAAAGGAGGAGGGAGAGGAGGAGGAAGGAGAGGAGGAGGAGGGAGAGGGATGGGGAAAGGAGGAGGAAGAGGAGGAGGGAGGGGAGGAGGAGAGAGGAGGAAGAGGAGCAGGGAGAGGAGGAGGGAGAGGAGGAGGGAGAGGAGGAGGAAGAGGAGCAGGGAGAGGTGGAGGGAGAGGAGGAGGGAGAGGGATGGGGAAAGGAGGAGGGAGAGGAGGAGGAAGGAGAGGAGGAGGAGGGAGAGGGATGGGGAAAGGAGGGAAGGAGAGGGATGGGGAGAGGAGGAGAGAGAGGAGGAGAGAGAGGAGGAGGGAGAGGAGGAGGGAGAGGAGAAGGGAGAGGGATGGGGAGAGGAGGGAGGGAGAGGAGGGAGGGAGAGGAGGAGGGAGAGGAGGAGGAGGGAGAGGGATGGGGAAAGGAGGGAAGGAGAGGGATGGGGAGAGGAGGAGAGAGAGGAGGAGAGAGAGGAGGGAGAGGGAGGAGGAGGGAGAGGAGGGAGAGGAGGAGGGAGAGAGATGGGGAGAGGAGGAGGGAGGAGGAGGAGGGGAAGGGGAGGAGGAAGAGGAGGAGAGAGGAGGAGGGAGAGGAGGAGAGAGAGGAGGAGGGGGAGGGATGGGGAGAGGAGGAGGGAGAGGGAGGAGGGAGAGGAGGAGGGAGAGGGAGGAGGGGTAGAAAGGAGGGAGAGGAGGAGGGAGAGGGAGAGGGAGAGAGGAAGGAGAGGAGGAGGAAGGAGGAGGGAGAGGAGGAGGAAGGGGAAGGAGAGAGAGGAGGAGGGAGAGGAGGAGAGAGGGAGGAGAGGGAGGAGGCAGAGAAGGAGGGAGAGGAAGAGGGAGAGGTGGAGGGAGAGGGGAGGGAGACGAGGAGGGAGAGGAGGAGGGGAAGAAGGAGGGAGAGGAGGAGGGCGAGAAGGAGCGAGAGGGGGAGCAAAGAAAGCAGACAAGGTTAGTTATTACTACAATACGTCGCGGATACCACTTAAATATAATACACACACACAAAAAAAAAAAAAAAAAAAAAAAAAAAGAAAAAAAAAAAAAACTTTATGGCATGCAAAGTGGTCCGGGTGTTCCGCCTAGAAGCAGAGGTTAAGTGCGAACACGTCGCAGGAGCGAAGAGGCGGGCGTTACTCTATTAGCGAAGATATACGCGCCATAAAGGGAGAAAGTGTAGGCATTAAACAGACGGCTGCAGGAAGTCACCGAAATTAGCCTGAGGGAGGAGGAAGCATCGGGAGCGGAGGCAAACATGGCCATTTTAGAGTCTCGCTTCAACAGACACCCGGCAATTACGGCGAATGGCACTCGGCACCGGTGACATGACGCGACAGCCACTGCCACTGGGACCTGCACGGGCGTTGTAGAATAATATAGAATCATACACTATATATAACAGATATACATGTACACGTACACATACACGCATAAACACATACACGCACAGATATACTGACACACACATACATACACATACACAATAGACTTACATATACACATACACACATACATATACAAAAGATGCAGACACACACACACATAAACATAGACAACACACACACTCTCTCTCTCTCACACGCACACACAACGCAGACACACACACACACACAAACACACACGTACACACACACACACACACACACACACACACACACACACACACAAACACACACAAACACACACAAACACACACGTAAACACAATAAACCTCTGAATCGCGAAGAGGAAACACAAATTAAATTCATAAAAAGCAAACTATTCATAGACTGTGTAACAAGATAAAGGCTCCAAATTGCAGTAATTCTGATGTCCAAAATATAAGCCGAGATAAAGGGATTTTGCAGTGGCGAGTTGCATATATGCAGGGCGTCTGTCGCTCTCCTCTCGCCTCTCTCGCTCTCCTCTCGCCTCTCTCGCTCTCCTCTCGCCTCTCTCGCTCTCCTCTCGCCTCTCTCGCTCTCCTCTCGCCTCTCTCGTCTCTCCTCTCGCCTCTCTCGCTCTCCTCTCGCCTCTCTCGCTCTCCTCTCGCCTCTCTCGCTCTCCTCTCGCCTCTCTCGCTCTCCTCTCGCCTCTCTCGCTCTCCTCTCGCCTCTCTCGCTCTCCTCTCGCCTCTCTCGCTCTCCTCTCGCCTCTCTCGATCTCCTCTCATCTCCTCTCGCTCTCCTCTCGCCTCTCTCGCTCTCCTCTCGCCTCTCTCGCTCTCCTCTCGCCTCTCTCGCTCTCCTCTCGCCTCTCTCGCTTTTCTCTCGCCTCTCTCGCTTTTCTCTCGCCTCTCTCGCTCTCCTCTCGCCTCTCTCGATCTCCTCTCGCTCTTCTCTCGCTCTCCTCTCGCCTCTCTCGCTCTCCTCTCGCCTCTCTCGCTCTCCACTCGCCTCTCTCGCTCTCCTCTCGCCTCTCTCGCTTCTCCTCTCGCTCTCTTCTCGCTCTCCTCTCGCCTCTCTTCGCTCTCCTCTCGCCTCTCTCTCGCTCTCCTCTCGCCTCTCTCTCGCTCTCCTCTCGCCTCTCTTCGCTCTCCTCTCGCCTCTCTCGCTCTTCCTCTCGCCTTTCTCTCGCTCTCCTCTCGCCTCTCTCGCTCTCCTCTCGCCTCTCTCGCTCTCCTCTCGCCTCTCTCGCTCTCCTTCGCCTTCTCTCGCTCTCCTCTCGCTTCTGTTCTCGCCTCTCTCGCTCTCTCTCGCCTCTCTCGCTCTCCTTTCGCCTCTCTCTCGCTCTCCTCTCGCCTCTCTCGCTCTCCTCTCGCTCTCCTCTCGCCTCTCTCGCTCTCCTCTCGCCTCTCTCGCTCTCCTCTCGCTCTCTCGCTCTCCTCTCGCCTCTCTTCTCGTTTCTCTCTCGCCTCTCTTCTCGTTTCTCTCTCGCCTCTCTTCTCGCTCCTCTCGCGTTTCTCTCTCGCTCTCCTGTTTTCTTCGCCTCTCTCGCTCTCCTTCTCGCCTCTCTCTTGCTCTCCTCTCTTTTGTTTTGCTTCTCTCGCCTCTCTCGCTCTCCTTCTCTGTCTCTCTCGCTCTCCTTGCCTCTCTCGCTCTCTTCTTCTCGCCTCTCTCTCGCTTTCTTCTCCTCTCGCTCTCTCTCTCGCCTCTCTTGTTTCTCTCCTCTCGCCTCTCTCGCTCTCCTCTCGTTTTCTCTGCTCTCCTCTCGCCTCTCTCGCTCTCTCTCGCTCTCCTCTCGCTCTCCTCTCGCCTCTCTCGCTCTCCTCTCGCCTCTCTCGCTCTCCTCTCGCCTCTCTCGCTCTCCTCTCCTCGCTCTCCTCTCGCCTCTCTCGCTCTCCTCTCGCCTCTCTCGCTCTCCTCTCGCCTCTCTCTCGCTCTCCTCTCGCCTCTCTCGCTCTCCTCTCGCCTCTCTCGCTCTCCTCTCGCCTCTCTCGCTCTCCTCTCGCCTCTCTCGCTCTCCTCTCGCCTCTCTCGCTCTCCTCTCGCCTCTCTCGCTCTCCTCTCGCCTCTCTCGCTCTCCTCTCGCCTCTCTCGCTCTCCTCTCGCCTCTCTCTCGCTCTCCTCTCGCCTCTCTCGCTCTCCTATCGCTCTTCTCTCGCTCTCCTCTCGCTCTTCTCTCGCTCTCCTCTCGCCTCTCTCGCTCTCCTCTCGCCTCTCTCGCTCTCCTCTCGCCTCTCTCGCTCTCCTCTCGCTCTCCTCTCGCTTCTCTCGCTCTCCTCTCGCCTCTCTCGCTCTCCTCTCGCCTCTCTCGCTCTCCTCTCGCCTCTCTCGCTCTCCTCTCCCTTTCTCTTTCTTTCTCTTCTTTCTTTCGGCTCTCTTCTCCTGTCTCTTTCTCTTCCTCTTTCTTTCTTTCGGCTCTTTTCCCCTCTCTCTTTCGGTTTTTGTCTCCTGTCTCTTTCTCTTGCTCTCCCCTCTTTCTTGCTGCTCTTTTCTCCCTCTCTCTTTCTTTTC
>NC_091578.1:4004897-4007397 GCF_042767895.1 Penaeus vannamei
ATAAGCCATGGGTCCTCGGCTCTGTAGAGATAAGTCATGGGCCCTCGGCTCTGTAGAGATAAGTCATGGGGCCTCGGCTCTGTAGAGATAAGTCATGGGCCCTCGGCTCTGTAGAGATAAGTCATGGGCCCTCGGCTCTGTAGAGATAAGTCATGGGCCCTCGGTTCTGTAGAGATAAGTCATGGGCCCTCGGCTCTGTAGAGATAAGTCATGGGGCCTCGGCTCTGTAGAGATAAGTCATGGGCCCTCGGCACTGTAGAGATAAGTCATGGGCCCTCGGCTCTGTAGAGATAAGTCATGGGCCCTCGGCTCTGTAGAGATAAGTCATGGGCCCTCGGTTCTGTAGAGATAAGTCATGGGCCCTCGGCTCTGTAGAGATAAGTCATGGGGCCTCGGCTCTGTAGAGATAAGTCATGGGTCCTCGGCTCTGTAGAGATAAGTCATGGGCCCTCGGCTCTGTAGAGATAAGTCATGGGCCCTCGGCACTGTAGAGATAAGTCATGGGGCCTCGGCTCTGTAGAGATAAGTCATGGGCCCTCGGTTCTGTAGAGATAAGTCATGGGCCCTCGGCTCTGTAGAGATAAGTCATGGGCCCTCGGCTCTGTGAAGATAGCTTATGGGCCCTCGGCTCTGTGAAGATAAGTTATGGGCCCTCGGCTCTGTAAAGATAGGTTATGGGCCCTCGGCTCTGTGAAGATAGGTTATGGGCCCTCGGCTCTGTGAAGATAAATTATGGACCCTCGGATCTGTGAAGATAACTTATGGGCCCTCGCCTCTGTGAAGATAGGTTATGGGCCCTCGGCTCTGTGAAGATAAGTTATGAACCCTCGCCTCTGTAGAGATAAGTCATGGGCCCTCGCCTCTGTGAAGATAGGTTATGGGCCCTCGGCTCTGTAGAGATAAGTCATGGGGCCTTTGCTCTGTAGAGATAAGTCATGGACCCTCGGCTCTGTGAAGATAAGTTATGGGCCCTCGGCTCTGTAGAGATAAGTCATGGGCCCTCGGCTCTGTAGAGGTAAGTCATGGGCCCTCGGCTCTGTGAAGATAGGTTATGGGCTCTCGGCTCTGTAGAGATAAGTTATGGTTCTCGGCTCTGTAAAGATAGGTTATCGGCTCTGTAAAGATAAGTTATGAACCCTCGCCTCTGTAGAGATAAGTCATGGGCCCTCGGCTCTGTGAAGATAAGTTATGGGCCCTCGGCTCTGTGAAGATAAGTTATGGGCCCTCGGCTCTGTGAAGATAAGTTATGGGCCCTCGGCTCTGTAAAGATAGGTTATGGGCCCTCGGCTCTGTGAAGATAAGTTATGGGCCCTCGGCTCTGTAGAGATAAATTATGGACCCTCGGCTCTGTGAAGATAGGTTATCGGCTCTGTAAAGATAAGTTATGAACCCTCGCCTCTGTAGAGATAAGTCATGGGCCCTCGGCTCTGTAAAGATAAGTTATGGGCCCTCGGCTCTGTAGAGATAAGTCATGGGGCTTTTGCTCTGTAAAGATAAATTATGGTTCTCGGCTCTGTAGAGATACGTTTGGCTTTTGAAGTAGCTTTATCAGGGCATTGGGAGATGATTCATGACCTTTTTAATGAAGTTTAGTGGAAACGTATTGATCAGTGCTTTTTTGAGTCTTTCTAAGTCTTTTTAAGTGTGTTTTTTTATTTATTTTTTATCTTTTTACTGGCGTTTTGTTTCATAATTCCCCTTGTTTTATGTCTCTGTTTTTTTCTTTTGTGTTTTGCTTGTGTTTTGGGGTTTTGTTGATTTAAGCTCTATTTTCCGTTTATGTCCACGTGCTTTCCCGTTTAGTTCTTTTAATAAATGTTTTGAATTCTAAGTCACGTTTCTATACTCCCCTCTGCCAAAACTGTGATGAAAATACTAAGTTTTAAGGACTGTAAAAGTGAAATTAACTTTATTAAGAAGCTATATGCAATGCTAAATCACTGACCATTTGCGTCTTTGGGAATAAAACCCACGTACACATTTCTCCGGCTTAAATACACGCTTACCAGGCATTTACACTCACACAGCATGTATACACATACACACATACATGCACTCACTCAATATCTCTCCGTTCCTCACACTCTATCAGTCTTCATACGTACACACCGCGCTCCCATACGTTAATTAAACGGGTGGTGGCAGCGAGATCTGTAACACTATTTTTGCGAGAGGTAATCGTATGCAGGTTGCTACACTTTCTCTCTCTCACTTCCCTTCCATGCCCTCTCTCTCTCTCTCCCTCTTCCTCCATGCCCTCTTCCTTTCCCTCCCCTCCTACACGTCCTTCTCCCCTCCTCCTCCTCCTCTCTCTCCCTCTCCTCCTACACACCCTCTCCCTCCCTGCCCCTATCTCTCCACATCCTCTCCCTCCTCCTCTCTCCCTCCTACACACATCTCCCTCTTTCCCCTCCTCCCCACCCACACACCCTCTCCCTCCTCTCTCCCTCATACACACCCTCCTCCCTCTACCCCTATCTCTCCACACCCTCTCCCTCCT
>NC_091578.1:4017397-4019897 GCF_042767895.1 Penaeus vannamei
GAAAAGCGGAAGGGAAGAAATAAATAAATAAAGTAAGGAGAAGAGAAAGAAAGAAGGAAAAAAGAAAGAAAGAAAGAAAGAAGGAAAGCAGAAAGAAAGAAAGAAAGAAAGAAAGAAGGAAATAAGAAAAAAAGAAGAAAAATAAGAAAGAAAGAAAGAAGGAAAAAAGAGAGAAATAAAGAAATAAAAAATAAATAAAGAAAGAGAAAGACGAAAGAAAGAAAGAGAAAGACGAAAGAAAGAAAGAGAAAGACGAAAGAAAGAAGGAGAGAAAGGCGAAAGAAAGAAAGAAAGAAAGAAAGAGAAAGACGAAAGAAAGAAAGAAAGAAAGAAGGAAATAAGAAAAAAGAAGGAGATGAGAAAGAAAGAAAGAAAAAAGGAATAAGAAAGAAAGAAACAAGAAAAAAAAGGATAGAAAAAAGAAAAAAAGAAAGTTAGAAATAAGAAAGAAAGGAGGAAAAAAGGATAGATAAATAAATAAATACATAAATAAAGAAGACAAGAAAGAAAGAAAGAAGGAAAAAAGAGAGAAAGAAACAATGAAAGAAGGAAAGAAGAAAGAAAGGAAGAAAGAAAGAAAGAAAGGAGGAAATAAGAAAAAAAGGAAATGAGAAAGAAAGAAAGAAAGGAAGGAGGAGAGAAGGATAAAGAGAGAAATAAGTACATAAATAGAGAAGACAAGAAAGAAAGAAAGAAAGAAGGAAAAAGAGAGAAAGAAAGGAAGAAGCAAGAAAGAAAGAAAGAAGAAAGAGAGATAGGAAGAAAGAAAGAAAGGAGGAAATAAGAAAGAAAAAAAGAAAGGAAGGAGGAAAGAAGGATAAAGAGAGAAATAAATATAGAAATAAAGAAGGCAAGAAAGAAAGAAAGAAAGAAGGAAAAAAGAGAGAAAAAGAAAGAAGCAAGAAAGAAAGAAAGAAGAAAGAGAGATAAAAAGAAAGACAGAAAGAAGGAAAGGAGGAAATAAGAAAGAAAGAAAGGAAGGAGGAAAGAAGGATAAAGAGAGAAATAAATACATAAATAAAGAAGGCAAGAAAGAAAGAAAGAAGGAAAAAAGAGAGACAGAAACAAGGAAAGAAAAAAATAAAGAAAGAAAGAGAAAGAAAGAAAGAAAGAAAGAGAAAAAAGAAAATAAGAAAGAAAGAAAGGAGGTAAGAAGGATAAAGAGAGAAACAAATACATAAATAAAGAAAACAAGACAGAAAGAAAGTAGGAAATAAGAAGGAAATAATGAAAGAGAGAAAGCAAGAAAAAAAAAAGAAAATCAATGAAAGAAAGAAGGAATTTAGCCGAAAATATTCAGTTTATTCTACCAAAGTAAATCACGAAACAATATTAAGAATAAAAAGAGGAAAAACTTTTTTTTTTATTTTTATTCCGCGTGAAATAACCGAAATTGTCTATAAATTCCATAAATATTCATCCTATTTCATTCCGTGCGAGCGAAAGCAATTTTTTTTAATTTTTTTTTATTCCATCTGTTCTTTGTCTTTGTTCTTTAAAAGAATAAATCTTTGTCACGTCCTAATTTCATCTGTTATCTATCCTTATCGTAATATTTTTATTTTCTATTTATATTCTTTATGTTGTATCTCCGCGTTCTATTTCTTTATTATTTCCTTTATCTTTTTTGAGGTTTTTATCTTCATAAACCTTATCTCTTTGTATATTTCGTTTTTTTTCCGTGCATTTATTTTCTTGTTTCTCATTCTCTCCTTTTTTATTTCATTTTTAAAGTCACTTTCACGCTCTTCCTTCTCCCTCCTCTCCGTTTCCTCTCATTTCTAAATCCTGGCACTCTTCTCTTTCTTATCTTATTCCCTCATTCTACCTCACCCTCTCCCTCCCTCCCCTTTCTCCCTCAAAACTCCAGTCCCCTCTCCATACTCACTCTCCTCCCTTAATCTCTCCCTCTCTTATTTCTCCCTCCCTCTCCACGTTCTCTCATTCTCCCTCTTCCCTCTCTCTCCCTTCCTCCCTCTGTGTCCCACTCTTAATCCTTCCCTTCATCTCCCATTCCCCCTTCCTCTCTCACCCAACTCCTCCCTCTCACCTTCTCTTATCTATCCTTCCCTCTCCACGTTCTCTCATTCTCCCAATTCCCTCCCTCCGTCTCTCCATCCCATCCCTCTCTTATCCCTCCCTCCCTCACTCCTCTCCCTCTTGTTCCTTCCTCTTCCCTCCCTCTCACTGTGCCTCCCTCCCTTCCTCTCTCTCTCCATCTACCTCTCTTCCTCTTTCCTACCTCCCTCCCTCCCCCACTCCTTTCTCCCTTCCTGTTCCCTCCCTCTCCCCGTTCTTCTATTTCCCCTCCCTCCCCCACTCTCTCCCTCCATCTCTCTCTCTTCCTCTCTTCCTCTTCCCTCCATCTCCCTCTGTTCCTCCCTCCCTCCATCTCCCTTTCTCCCTCTCTTCCCCTCTTCCTCTTCCCTCCCCCTCTTCCTTTCCCCTCCCTCCGTCCAGTCCCTCCACCTGCCGGACCGAAATTCCTCCGGCACAGAAG
>NC_091578.1:4039897-4042397 GCF_042767895.1 Penaeus vannamei
GCCCGCTCTCTTATATTATACTTAATCTCTGATTTATTCTGATTATTTCTTCTTCCTTTTTTTCTTATCATTACCATTTATTTCTTTCTTCTCTCTCCTTTGAAGTATTTTTGGGTCGTGTTATCGCCATTCTTTTATGTCATACTTATTCTCTTCTTCGTCTTATTCTCATTCTTATTCTTTTTATCATAATTACTATTCTTTTCTTCCTTTTTCCTTTTTCTTCTTCTTTGTCTTCCTTTTCCTCTTCTTTGTTTTCATGTTCTTCTTTGTGTTCCTCTTCTTCTTCGTCTTCCTTTTCTTCTTCTTTTTTCTATTTCTTCTTCTTTAAGGCATTTCTGAGTCGCATTTTCTCCAGTTCTCTTATGTTATGCTTATTCTCGTCTTTATTTCGGATTTTTTTCCCTTCTTCTTCATTCTTATTTTCTTCTTGAAAATCCTTTGTATCTCTTTTCTTTCATCTGAAGTATTTTATTCTTCTCCTTTTCTGCTCTTTATCTTTCTTCTTTTATGAGTCATTTCTCAATCTAATTATCGGTGACTCTCTTATTCTCTGCTTATTTACTTCTTATCTAATTTCTTCTTCTGCTTGTTATTTTCTTGTTCTTCTGCTAATCAACTTCTTTTTCTTCTGCTTATTATATCCTTTCTTCTTCCCCTTATTATCAATTTTTTCCAACATGTTTTTTTTTGTCTATTATCTTTTTGCTTCTGTTTATCATCTTTTTTCTTAGCCTAAAATTCTCCTTATTTCCTCCTTTGCTTAGTTTTATTCCTTTCTCTCCTTTTCGCTTTTTATTATTTTCTTTTATTCTTCATACAAGAAAAGACACCGATAAGGAAGGAAAAATAAAGAAAAAAAGAAAGAAAATGGAAGGTTAAGAACTCGAGAAATTAATGGTTGAAGATTATGGAAGGAAGGGAAGAGATAAGGCCGATAAAAGAGGAAGAAATAGAAAGAAAGATAATAGGGAAGTGAAGAGAGATTTTCTTTTTTTTCCAAGAATGAGAAAAGATGAGAACTGGATAACTTTTTCTATCGGTTTTTCCTTCTCTCTATTCTATTCGTTCTTCTCTCTTATCTTACTGTTCATTCTTCTCTTATCAAAGCATATATTTCATAAAAAGTAAAAAGAAAAAAAGAAAAAAGAAAACGTATAAATATCAAATGTATCTTCCACGAACTTCAAAAATGCTACTTTATCGTGTTTAAAAAGATAATTATTTTTTTCTCTCTCCTTTTTTCTCTTTCTCTCCCTCCCATTCTCTCTCTCTCACTCCCCCGTCCCCCTCTTTCTCTCTCTCTTGTCCATTCTCCCCCTCTCTCTCTATCTTCCCCTATCTCTCTATTCCCACCACTTCCTCCCTTCCCTCACTCCACTTTCTTTCTCTTTCCCCTTCTCCTCCTTTTTTTCCCTCTCTCTTCCCCTATCTCTCTCTCTCTCTATTCCCATCACTCTCCCCTCTCTCTCCTCCCCCCCTCCCTCTCTCTCTCTCCCTCCCCTCTCTTATTCTCTCCCCCTATCTCTCTCTACATTCCCATCTCTCTCTCCTCCTCCCTCTCCCCCTCTCTCTCTATTTGCCTGCGTATCAAACAAGTACCAAGGAGACAGCTAGAGAGACCAACCATTTTTTTCTTATTTTTTAGGTGACGTGAATGATCTCCGCTTGGCAATCCAGCTCGGCAATCCAGCTTGGCAATCCAGCTTGGCAATCCAGCTTGGCAATCCGGCTTGGTAATCCAGCTTGGCAATCCAGCTTGGCAATCCAGCTCGGCAATCCAGCTTGGCAATCCAGCTCGGCAATCCGGCTCGGCAATCCGGCTCGGCAATCCAGCTTGGCAATCCGGCTCGGCAATCCAGCTTGGCAATCCGGCTTGGCAATCCAGCTTGGCAATCCGGCTTGGCAATCCAGCTTGGCAATCCGACTTGGCAATCCAGCTTGGCAATCCGGCTTGGCAATCCGGCTTGGCAATCCAGCTTGGCAATCCGGCTTGGCAATCCAGCTCGGCAATCCGGCTTGGCAATCCGGCTCGGCAATCCCGGGAGCCTTTAGCAATCCAGCTTGGCAATCCCGGGAGCCTTTAGCAATCCAGCTCGGCAATCCAGCTTGGCAATCCAGCTCGGCAATCCAGCTTGGCAATCCGGCTCGGCAATCCCGGGAGCCTTTAGCAATCCAGCTTGGCAATCCCGGGAGCCTTTAGCAATCCAGCTTGGCAATCCCGGGAGCCTTTAGCAATCCAGCTTGGCAATCCAGCTCGGCAATCCAGCTTGGCAATCCCGGGAGCCTTTAGCAATCCGGCTTGGCAATCCCGGGAGCCTTTAGCAATGCAGCTTGGCAATCCAGCTTGGCAATCCGGCCCAGCGATCACAGGAGCCTTAACGTCAATCCGGCTTAGCAATCCCGGGAGTCGTAGCAATCCGGCTTGGCAATCCAGGAGCAGCTTGGCAATCCCGGATTGGAGCCTAGCAATCAGCTCGGCAACTGGTTTCCGGCCAGC
>NC_091578.1:4066747-4074247 GCF_042767895.1 Penaeus vannamei
GTTGCGCCTTCATGTTGCATGTTATTGCCTTGCATGACAGATTTATGCGGGACGGGGGGGAGGAGGAGGAGGAGGGAGGGAGGGTGATGAAACATCTAGACGAGAAATTTGTTATTCTTTTTATTGTCATTATCTGTTGATGGTGTTACTTGTTTCTCTCTCTTTCTCTCTGTCTCTGTCTCTGTCTCTTTCTCTCTCTTTCTCTCTCTCTCTCTCTCTCTCTCTCTCTCTCTCTCTCTCTCTCTCTCTCTCTCTCTCTCTCTCTTTCTCTTTCTCTTTCTCTTTCTCTCTCTCTCTCTCTCTCTCTCTCTCTTTCTCTTTCTCTTTCTCTCTCTCTCTCTCTCTCTCTCTCTCTCTCTCTCTCTCTCTCTCTCTCTATCTATCTATCTATCTATCTCTCTCTCTTCCTTTATTATCATTGTTTATTGACGGAGTTGGCCTTTGGCTAGTTGGTACCAGTGTCGATGCCTCTCGCAATGGTGCCATGCGTTGGTGGTAGCAGGTGTCAACCCCTCCCCCCCCCTCCCCCACGCACACACACGCACACCCCAGCCCCCCCCCCCCGTGTCATGCAGTGTAATCCTACATGGCACTCTCGAGGCACACGCACCTTGTGATACTACAGTGGCACTCCTTGGCACCCGGTTACTCACTGGGGTCGGTGGGTCACGTGGTCTTATGATAATGGAAATGATAACAGTGATGATGATGAGGATGGTAATAATTATTTTTATTGCCCTTGTTGTTGTTGTTATTGTTATTATTAGTAGTAGTAGTGGTAGTAGTAGCATTATTGTTATTGTTATTATTATTGTTATTATTATTATCATTATTATTATTATTATTATTACTATTATTATGTTATTATAATCATTATTATTATTATACTTATACTTATTATTATTATTATAATGAAAAGATAAGATTGGTTAGAATTACAATCGTTTATGGAACCTCATGGAGACAACCGCAAACGTCACCAAGCAAATGAACACCAAAACGTTTACCACCAAACGTTTGTCAGGATCGCCGGGGGTAAGAACACGACATTCTCACGTCCCCCCCCCCCAAGAATTAGGAAAGGACAGCGGGAGGAGGGGGAGCGGAACGAGGAGGGGGTGGGGGGAGAGGAACGGGAGGTGGGGGTGGGGGAGGGAGGGAGGAACGGGAGATGGGGGTGGGGGAGGGGGAGAGGAATGAGAGGTGGGGGTGGGGAGGGGGAGAGGAACGGGAGGTGGGGGGTGGGGGTGAAGGTGGGAGAGGAACGGGAGGTGGGGGTGGGGGAAGGAGGGGAGAGGAACGGGTGGTGGGGGTGGAAGTGGGGGAGGGGGAGAGGAACGGGAGGTGGGGGGTGGGGAGGGGGAAGGAGGGGGGGGGGGGGAGGGAGGAGGAGCGGGTGGTGGGGGTGGAAGTGGGGGGGGAGAGGAACGGGAGGTGGGGGGTGGGGGAGGGGGAGAGGAACGGGAGGTGGGGGTGAGGAACGGGAGGTGGGGGTGAGGAAGGGGGGAGGAACGGGAGGGGAGGAGAAACGGGAAGGTGGGAGTGGGGAGGGGAATATGAGATGGGGGAAGGGAGAGGAACGGGAGGTGGGGGTGGGGGAGGGCCCTTTCCCTGCCCCATTCATCACCATCGGGGCGTCTGTCATCGTGTCTCATAAGCATCACCATCATTTATTTTTTTGGGCCCGACCTTGACAAATACACACACGCACACACACACACACACACACACACACACACACACACACACACACACACACACACACACACACACACACACACACAGAGAGAGAGAGAGAGAGAGAGAGAGAGAGAGAGAGAGAGAGAGAGAGAGAGAGAGAGAGAGAGAGAGAGAGAGAGAGAGAGAGAAATAGAGAGAAAGAAAGAGAAAGAGAAAGAGAGAGAGGGAGGGTAAGGAGAGAAGGAGAGGGAGAGGGAGATAGAGAAAGAGAGAAACATAGAGAAAGAGAGAAACATAGAGAGAGATATAAGCAGAGAGAGAGGGAGAGGGTTAGAAGGTGTAACAAGAACGGGCCAGGGTGTGTAAGGTGAGTGCCGCCGGGTGCCATGAAGGACCGGTCTGTGTGCTCTCTCCCTTTCCCCTTTGACGCGGCACCCGGCGGCCTCCCTTCCCTTCTCTGTCTGTCTGTCTGTCTATCTATCTTTTTTTCTTTTTCTCTCTTTCTCTCTTTCTCTCTTTCTCTCTTTCGCTCTTTCTCTCTTTTGCTCTCTCTCTCTTTTCCTATCTTTCGATCTCTCTCTCTTTTCCTATCTTTCGATCTCTCTCTCTCTCTCTCTCTCTCTCTCTCTCTCTCTCTCTCTCTCTCTCTCTCTCTCTCTCTCTCTCTCTCTCTCTCTCTCTCTCTCTCCTCCTCCCTCCCTCCCTCCCTCCTTCCCCTTCCCTCCTCCCTCTCCTCCCTCCTCCCTCCTCTCTCCCTCTCCCTCCCTCCCTCCCTCCTCCCTCCACCCTCCTGTCCCTCCTTCCCTCCTTCCCTCCCTCCCTCCTCCCTCCCTCCTTCCCTCCTCCCCCCTTCCTCCTCTCCCTCCCCTCCCTCCCCTCCCCTCCCCTCCTCCCCTCCCCTCCCTCTCTCTCTCCTCCCTTCCTCCTCTCCCTCCTAATAGACGCGATAAATCTTCATAATTCAAAGTCACATGAATCAATCTCAGTTAGACAGTGTCAATGTGTTATGATTGGTGTTGTTGTGTAATTTTCTTTTTTTGTGATTTTTCGTGATTTGAATACCGAGGAGATTGAGGGAGAAGATGGGGGGAAGGAGGGGGAGGGAAGGGGAGGGAAGAGAAGGAGAAGGAGAAGGGAGGAGGAGAAAGGCAGCAAGCAAAAGGGGAAATGGAAAGAAATGAAGAGAGAGAGTGAGAGAGAGACAGACAGACAGACAGACAGACAGCGAGACAGACAGACAAGACAGAGAGAGAGAGAGAGAAGAATGAAAGAACATGAGAGAGAGAGAGAGAGCAAAGAAAGAAAGAGCATGAGAGAGAAAGAAAGAAAGAGAAAGAGAGAGAAAGAAGAGAAGAGAGAGAGAGAGAGAGAGAGAGAGAGATAGAGAGATAGAGAGAGACAGTCAGACAGACAGACAGACAGACAGAGAGACAAAGAGAGGAGAGAGAGAGAGAAAGAAAGAAAGAGAGCATGAGAGAGAGAGAGAGAAACCGAGACCGACAGAGAGAGAATGAATGAACGAGGGAGAAGACAGAGATGGATGGAGGGAGAAAGGGATAAAAGAGCTTTTTGTGATAATCGCCAACTCGTACTTCCCTACGAGGGCGGGTACACCATCTCCCCCTCCTCCCTCCTCCCCCCCCACCCCTATCAACCCCATGCCCCTTTTCCCCTTTCTCCTCCCACACACACTTTCTTCCTTAAACTTCCCCTCCCCAACTTCTCTCTCTCCTTCTTTTTTCGTCTTCTTCCTCCTCCTCCTCCTCCCCCTCTTCTTCTTTTTCTTCTTAATCTTCTTTTTCTTCTTCTTCATCTTCTTTTCTCTCCTTCTTCTTCTTCATCTTCTCTCTCCTTCTTCATCTTCTTCTCTCTCCTTTTTCATATTCTTCCATTTCCTCCCTTCTTTCGCTCTGTCTTTCTCCCCTCTTCCCCGCCCACACTCCCCTCTGCTCCCGCCCTCAGCCTTGCCCAAGGTCACACTTCGCTTTCATAGGGAGAGAAGAGGGGAGGGGAGGGGAGGGGAGGGAGAGGAGGATATGGACGGGGGATAAGGAGAGGGAAGAGAGAGAAGGAGGAGAGTGAAGGGCGTGAGGGAGAGGAGAAAGGAGGAAAGGGAAGGGGAATAAGGAGAGGGAAAAGGAGGAGAGGAGACGGAAGAGAAGGAGATGGAAGGGTAGGTGAGGGGAGAGGAAGAGAGGGAAAGGGCGGCAAGTACAGAGAAGGAGAGAGAAGGAGAGGTGAGGGGAAGGGAGAGTAGAGAGTGAGTGGGTGACTGTCTGACCTCACCGCCTGCCTCGTCATCCTCCCCTCAGTGGATGTGTGATGACCCTCCTACGCTGGAGAGTGGTGAGTCATGTCACTCGGTAGGACTTTCGAACGGCGGTGGTGATGACTTTCGAACGGCGGCGGTGATGACTTTCGAACGGCGGTGGTGATGACTTTCGAACGGCGGTGATGACTTTCGAACGGCGGTGGTGATGACTTTCCAACGGCGGTGGTGATGACGTTCCAACGGCGGTGGTGATGACTTTCCAACGGCGGTGGTGATGACTTTCGAACGGCGGTGGTGATGACTTTCCAACGGCGGTGGTGATGACTTTCGAACGGCGGTGGTGATGACTTTCCAACGGCGGTGGTGATGACGTTCCAACGGCGGTGGTGATGACTTTCCAACGGCGGTGGTGATGACTTTCCAACGGCGGTGGTGATGACTTTCCAACGGCGGTGGTGATGACTTTCCAACGGCGGTGGTGATGACTTTCCAACGGCGGTGGTGATGGACTTTCCAACGGCGGTGGTGATGACTTTCCAACGGCGGTGGTGATGACTTTCCAACGGCGGTGGTGATGACTTTCCAACGGCGGTGGTGATGACTTTCCAACGGCGGTGGTGATGACTTTCCAACGGCGGCGGTGATGACCTTCGAACGGCGGCGGTGATGACTTTCCAACGGCGGTGGTGATGACTTTCCAACGGCGGTGGTGATGACTTTCCAACGGCGGTGGTGATGACTTTCCAACGGCGGCGGTGATGACCTTCGAACGGCGGCGGTGATGACTTTCCAACGGCGGTGGTGATGACTTTCCAACGGCGGTGGTGATGACTTTCGAACGGCGGTGGTGATGACTTTCCAACGGCGGTGGTGATGACTTTCCAACGGCGGTGGTGATGACTTTCCAACGGCGGCGGTGATGACCTTCGAACGGCGGCGGTGATGACTTTCCAACGGCGGTGGTGATGACTTTCCAACGGCGGTGGTGATGGACTTTCGAACGGCGGTGGTGATGACTTTCCAACGGCGGTGGTGATGACTTTCCAACGGCGGTGGTGATGACTTTCCAACGGCGGTGGTGATGACTTTCCAACGGCGGCGGTGATGACCTTCGAACGGCGGCGGTGATGACTTTCCAACGGCGGTGGTGATGACTTTCCAACGGCGGCGGTGATGACTTTCCAACGGCGGTGGTGATGACGTTCCAACGGCGGTGGTGATGACGTTCCAACGGCGGTGGTGATGACTTTCCAACGGCGGTGGTGATGACTTTCCAACGGCGGTGGTGATGGGCGGGAGGGGCTGTTATAGACCTTGGTTCTGGCGATGCATGTGAGGGTAAGATGGAGGTGTAAGGTCTTGGTCGTCGTCATCATCTTCATCTTCATCTTCATGACCATCATCACTATCATCATCGTCGTCATCATCATCTTCATCTTCATGATCATCATCACTATCGTCATCGTCGTCGTCATCTTCATCTTCATGATCATCATCACTATCGTCATCGTCGTCGTCATCTTCATCTTCATGATCATCATCACTATCATTATCGTCGTCGTTATCATCATCACTGTCTTCATCGTCGTCATCATCATCATCATCATCGTTGGCATCATCATTATCATCCTTATGACATGATTCATCTTTTATATATTTGTTTATTATGTATGTCTGGGTGAGAGAAAGGGTGAAGGAGAGAGAGAAAGAGAGGACAGAGACAGAGAGAGGGGTGGGGAGAGACAGACAGAGAGACAGAGAAGAGAGAGTGCGTTAGAGAGAGAAAAAGAGAAATTAAGAGGATGAGTCACAGGCAGAGACAGACAAACTGAGAAACACAGAAAGATAGATAGATAGATAGAGAGAGAGAGAGATTAAAGAAAGAGAGAGAGAGAGAGAGAGAAAGATTAAAGAAAGAGATAGGGAGAAAAAAAAATCCATTGACCTGGCAGTCGCGCTTCTAGCAGTCGCGCCACTAGAGTCGCTCGTGTGAACGGGGTTGGAGTCGGATGGATCTCTCTGCGGCCTGGGAGGTTGACCGACCGAGTGATCTGTGGTATGCGTTCGGTGACAGGCTGAGGGTGGATGGCACCGGTGTTGGTATGTGGGTATGTGGTGTGTGGGTATGGGAATATGTGGATATGGCACCGATGTTGGTGTGTGGATATGTGGTATGTGGATATGGCACCGGTGTTGGTGTGTGGATATGTGGTATGTGGGTATGGGAATATGTGGATATGGCACCGGTGTTGGTATGTGGGTATGTGGATATGGCACCGGTGTTGGTATGTGGATATGGCACCGGTGTTGGTATGTGGATATGTGGATATGGAACCGGTGTTGGTATGTGGATATGTGGTATGTGGGTATGGGAATATGTGGATATGGCACCGATGTTGGTGTGTGGATATTTGGTATGTGAATATGTGGATATGGCACCGGTGTTGGTATGTGGGTATGGGAATATGTGGATATGGCACCGGTGTTGGCGTGTGGATATGGTACTGGTGTTGGTATGTGGATATGGTACTGGTGTTGGTATGTGGATATGGTACTGGTGTTGGTATGTGGATATGGCACCGATGTTGGTATGTGGATATGGCACCGGTGTTGGTATGTGAATATGTGGATATGGCACCGGTGTTGGTGTGTGGATATGGTGCTGGTGTTGGTGTGTGGATATGGCACTGGTGTTGGTATGTGGATATGGTACTGGTGTTCGTATATGGATATGGCACTGGTGTTGGTATGTGGATATGTGGGTATCTGGTGACAGCTGATTGGGACTAGCGGGTGATGGTGGGGTATCTGTTAGGGCGGGTTTTGGCTGACACTTTCTCTCGCTCTTTGTCTTGTCCTTTTTCTTGTTTTCTTTCTCTCGCTTTCTTTTTCTCTTTGTCTTTTTCTTTCTCTCTCGATCCCTGTTCCTTCCCCCTCTCTCTGATTCCTGTTCCTCCCACCCTCCTTCCTTCCCTCCCATCCCTCCCTCCCTCCATCCCTTCCCCCTCCCCCCTTCCCTCTCTCTCTCCCCCCCTCCCTCCCTCTCTCTCTCTCTCACTCTCCCCTCCCTCCCTCCTCCTCTCCCCTCCCCCTCCTCCCTCTCCCTCTCCCTCCTCCCCCTCTCCCTCTCCCCCCTCCCTCTCCCCCTTTGATTCATTCACTCATCCCTTCACCCATTCATCCACCCAGTCACCCCATTCATAGCAGCATTAGCAGGGTGAAGTGAAGTGTCGTACGAAGTGTCATACGTCAGTATCACTCGCGAGGTGAAGTGTCGTCATAGTGTCATACGTCAGTGTCACTCGCGAGGTGAAGTGACTGGACTTCAGGGCGCCCCGGCACTCGCCCAGGGAGGAGAAGGGAAGAGGCGGGATAGGGAGATAGGGAGGGGGAGAGAGGAGAAAGAGAGGGAGAGTGATAATGGTAATGAAAATGATAATAATAATAATAATAATAATAATAATAATAAGAAGAAGAAGAAGAAGAAGAGGAAGATAGGGAAATGGAGGAAAAGGGCTTGCGTTTTGGGAGGTCGAGGATGCAGATTT
>NC_091578.1:4084247-4094247 GCF_042767895.1 Penaeus vannamei
CTATTTGTCGTCTATTCTATTCTATTATCTGTCTCTCTGCGTGACGTCATTTGTCGCGAAAAGATAGAGCTGTTACGGCACCCGGCGGGGACGTGAATGGAGAAGGGATGTGATATGTATACATACACACGCGCGCGCACATACACACAAATACACAAACGCATACACATACACAAACGCATACACATACACACGCATACATACACGAACACGCACACGCACACGGACACACACACACACACACACACACACACACACACACACACACACACACACACACACACACACACACACACACACACACACACACACACACAGCGTCAGGGACAGGAGCAGGAACAGACACACAGACCGACAGACCGACAGACAAACCGACAGCCCGAGTGCGCAACCGATGGCGTGGCACCCCCCCCTCCGCCCCCCCCCCTCGGCCCCAGCTGTGAGTGCCAGCGCAGGTGTGCCTCGGCCGCGGGTCGCTTGGCCCTCGGCGTGTCACAGCCTAGCCCGGGGAAGGGGGGGGGAAGGGGGGTTCGAGGGGGGTTTGATTGCTTGATTTCTTGCTTGTGGGGTCGGTTGTTTGTTTGTTTGTTTGTTTGTTTATGTGTTTGGGTTGTTTGTTTGTGTGTGTGTTTGGGTTGTTTGTTTGTGGGGTTGTTTGTTTTGTGTGTGTTTGGGTTGTTGTTTGTTTGTGGGGTTGTTTGTTTGTGTGTTTGGGTTGGTTGATTGTTTGTGTGTTTGGGTTGGTTGTTTGTGTGTTTGGGTTGTTTGTTTGTTTGTGGGGTCGGTTGTTTGTGAGTTTGTTTGTTTGTTTATGTGTTTGGGTTGTTTGTTTGTGGGGTCGGTTGTTTAAGTGTTTGGGTTGATTGTTTGTGGGGTTGGTGATTGTTTGTGAGGTTGTTTGTTTGTTTATGTGTTTGGGTTGTTTGTTTGTGGGGTCGGTTGTTTAAGTGTTTGGGTTGATTGTTTGTGGGGTTGTTTGTTTGTGGGGTTGGTGATTGTTTGTGAGGTTGTTTGTGTTTGTTCTTGTTTATGTGTTTGGGTTGTTTGTTTTCTTCGTGTGGGTCAGGTTGTTTAAGTGTTTGTGTCGTTGATTGTTTGTGGGGTTGTCTTGTTTGTGGGGTTGTTTGTGTGTTTTGGGTTGGTTGATTGTTTGTGGGGTTGTTTGTTTGTGGGGTTGGTGATTGTTTGTGGGAGGTTGAGTTGTTTGTTTGTTTATGTGTTTGGGTTGTTTGTTTGTGGGGTCGGTTGTTTAAGTTTATGTTTGGGTTGATTGTTTGTGGGGTTGTTTGTTTGTTTATGTGTTTGGGTTGTTTGTTTGTGGGGTTGTTTGTTTGTTTATGTGTTTGGGTTGATTGTTTGTTTATGTGTTTGGGTTGTATGTTTGTGGGGTTGTTTATGTGTTTGGGTTGTTTGTTTGTTTATGTGTTTGGGTTGTATGTTTGTGGGGTTGTTTGTGTGTTTGGGTTGTTTGTTTGTTTGTGAGGTCGCTGGAGTGTTTGTGGGGCGGTTGTTTGTTCGTTTGTGTGTTTGGGTTGTTTGTTTCCATGTGTGTTTGGTTGTATTTAATTTTTGTGTGGTTTTCTCGTGCGATTGTTTGTGTGTTTGCGTGCTTTGTTGTTTGATTTTGTGGAGGGTTTGTTTCTCTCTTTTCATTTTTTATTGTATGCGATTTTATTTATTTTTTATTTTTTTTTATTATTTGACTTATTTTATTTTATTTTTTATTTTCTTACTGATATTATCATAACTTGCATCCCACGCTTTCGGACGCGGCCCCAGACGACATGCAAATCCATAAAGATCAAAATCATATAATTCCACTTTGCAAGATCGCCTCTATCGTCTTGTTCCTCGAGACGGAAAGCAGGAAAATTTTATTCAATTCCCGGAAAATTTTATTCAATTCCCCGAAAGTACACGGATTTGCGGTTATCGAAATGCGGTGTCGCGCGTGTGAAGAAGAGGGAGGAGGAGGGGGGAGAAGAGGTGAGGAGGAGGAGAGAGAGAAGGGGGAGGAAGGGGGGAAGAGGGGGAGAAGAGGAGGAGAGGAGGAGGGAAAAAGGAAGGAGGGAGAGAGAGAAGAAGAGGGGGAAAAGGAAGGAGGGGGAGAGAAGGGGGAGGAGGGGGGAAAGGAAGGAGGGGGGAGAGAAGGGGGAAAAGGAAGGAGGGGGAGAGGGAGGGGAGGGGGAGAAGGGAGAAGGAGAGGGAGGAGGAGGACAAGGAAGAGGAGGGAGGGAGGAAGGGTGGAAGGAGGATAAGGTGGAGAGAGTAGAAGTAGAAGAGGAAAATAGTGAAGTAAAAGGAGGAAGATAAAAAAGAGTAGAGGAAGTGGAAGAGGAAAACGAAATAATGAAGGAAAAAGGAGAAAGATAAAAAAAAAAAATTAGACGAAGAAAACAAGAAGCAGGAGATGTAATATGGAGGTAACGGGGGAAGGAGGGAGCGAGGGAGGGAGGAGGGATGGGGGGAGAGGGGGAGAGGGGGAGATGGGAAGGCAAGCAGTGACCCCCCCCCCCCAACCGGAAGTGAAGGGTGCCCGCGTTGTACATCTCCTCCGCCACACTCAGTCAGTCGGTCACTTCTCATCTCCGCGCGTTATCGTCCTGTGTCCTTCCTCCCTCCTTCGCGCACAGAAAAGAAAGGGGAGGAAGAGGAATGTGATAAAAAAAAAAGTGGGAGAAGCGAGAGAGGAAGATCGGGAGACAGAAAGAAAGAAGGTGCGTGTATGCAAATCGAAAGTGCGAAGAGTAGGAATAGGAGAAATGTGATAAAAGTATGAGAAACGAGAAAAAAAGATCGAGAGACAGAAAGAAAAAAAGGTTCGTGTAAGGAAATCGAAAGTGCGAATGATGGGAATGGGAAATTTAAAAAAAAAGAAGAAAGATGGAAAGAAGTGAACAGAAGGAATAATGATGGGAATGGGAGATAACAAAAAGGAAGAAGAAAGATGGAAAGAAGTGAACAGGAGGAATAATGATGGGAATGGGAGATAAAAAAAAGAAGAAGAAAGATGGAAAGAAGTGAACAGGAGGAATAAGGAAGAATAATGTTGGGAATGGGAGATAAAAAAAAGAAGAAAGATGGAAAGAAGTGAACAGGAGGAATAAGGAAGAATAATGTTGGGAATGGGAGATAAAAAAAAGAAGAAAGATGGAAAGAAGTGAACAGGAGGAATAAGGAAGAATAATGTTGGGAGTGACAGATAAAAAAAGAAGAAAGATGGAAAGAAGTGAACAGGAGGAATAAGGAAGAATAATGTTGGGAATGGGAGATAAAAAAGAAGAAGAAGAAAGAAGTGAACAGGAGGAATAATGATGGGAATGGGAGATAAAAAAAGAAAGATGGAAAGAAGTGAACAGGAGGAATAAGGAAGAATAATGTTGGGAGTGACAGATAACGTGAAGAGGATGCTAGCCAGTCGCGGTTTGCAAAACAGAATAGATAAGACACGCAGTAAAATTGATAACAGAGGAATATATTACGTGAACAAGTGCCCTTCCTCACTCCTAAGGAAGAAGGAAGACGAGGAAGAAGAAGGAGGAGGAGGAAGAGGAGATTGAGAAAAACGTAAAAGTGTGTTTTTTTATTTTACTTTTTATTTTTTTTACTTTTTAGAAGAAGGAGGAGGAAGAGATTGAGAGAAACGTAAAAGTGTGTTTTTTTTTTTTTTTTTACTTTTTACTTTTAGAAGAAGGAGGAGGAAGAGATAGAGAAAAACGTGAAAGTGTTTTTTTTTCTTTTTTTTTTTTTACTTTACTTTTTACTTTTAGAAGAAGAAGGAGGAGGAAGAGATTCAGAGAAACGTAAAAGTGTGTGTTTTTTTTTTACTTTTTACTTTTTACTTTTCTTTTTACTTTTAGAAGAAGAAGGAGGAGGAGGAAGAGATCGAGAGAAACGTAAAAGTGTTTTTTTTTTTTTTTTTTTTTACTTTTTATTTCTTGTGTCTGTCGGAATTACGTGGAAGTGATTTTTTGTTGTTGTTGTTGTTGTTGTTGTTGTTGTTGTTGTGAAGTGAACGTGTCATTGAAGTGAAAAGGAAAATCTCTTCGAAATTTAGCAAAAAAAAGGCGTTTTGATTTTTGGCGAAGGTTACGTTACGTATTTTCTATATATAGATTGCTATTTATCATTATTTCATCAAATAATCTATATCTTGATCTACGTCGAGATTTAGAATAAAAAAAATAATTATTTGTTTTCAGAAGGTATCATGTTTTTTTATCACGTCATTATCAAGAAATGAAATGTACTATTTAATATATTTAGTATATTTTTTTACGTGTCTTTGAGTGAAGTGAAAGAGAGAATCTATTCGATATGTGGCAGTAAGACAGGTTTTAATTAACAATATTGCATTTTTTCAAGTCATTTTGACATCAAATGATCAATATCTTGATCCGTGAGATTTAGAAGGGAAAAAATCCACATTTTTTTGCATTATTCACGGAAGGTATGTATTTTTTTTTTTTTAACCTTTAATTGACTACCTTGCATTTTTTCAAGTCATTACATCATCGAATAATCAAAATCTTGATCCATGAGATTTAGAAAAAAAAAGAAAATCCACTTTTTTTTTTTTTGCATTTTTTCTAGTCATTTTGACATCAAATAATCAAAATCTTGATCCATGAGATTTAGAAGAAAAAAATCCACATTTTTTTCCATTATTCTCGGAAGGTATGTAGGTTTTTTCATCTTTTTTACTTTTAATTGACTACGGTGCATTTTTTTCGTCATTACATCATCGAATAATCAATATCTTGATCCGTGAGATTTAGAAAAAAAGAAAATCCACATTTTTTTTTTTTTTTTTTTGCATTATTCATTCTCGGAAGTTTTTTTTTTTTTTTTTAGTTTTTTTTTAGTTTTTCCATTTTTTACTCGCCATTATCAAGAGATAAGATACTATTTTGCCAACGATTACATCACTGAAGGTAAATGTTATCTTTTTTTTTCTTCTTTATCTTTTATATTTTATATTTTATATTTTATCTTTTATCTTTTTTGTTTGTTTGTTTGTTTGTTTGTTTGTTTCTAACGCATTCCACGACAGCAGCGGGAGAGGGGAGTTGCCAGTTGGTGATATATGAGACGAGATATGTTGGATCAAATAATAGTATTTCATTAGATGTAATAAAGCCTATTATTTTGGTCATAGTGCAGAGGAAATTTCATAGGACTAGATATGTTCGTGATACGTTAAGAAAGTTTTGGATAGAATTTTTCGATAAACGGATAGAGAATAGATTAAAGAATTTTTTTACTTTTATGACAGATTTATTTTCCTTTTTTTGGGTACATCGAGATTATGAATACACTCGTGGTTATTTTTTATTTTAAAGGCAGGATTTAATTTTTTTTTTATAATCAGGTTTGCAATACCGAATATGAGCGCTTATCCTAATAGCTTCTGGGAATAGGATATACATATATATATATTTTTTTTCCTTTTTTCCAAAACTGTTTTTTTTTCCTTTTTTCCAAAACTGATTTTTTTTCCTTTTTTCCAAAACTGATTTTTTTTCCTTTTTTCCAAAACTGATTTTGTGCTAATACTCCGACATGCATTTTTTTTTGTCTTTTTTGTCTTTTTTCTTTTCTTTTTTTTACGTTTTCCTTTTTTTCTTTACCTTTTCTTTTTCCTTTTCATTCTTTACTTTTTTCTTTTCTTTTTCTTCTTTTTTCTTTTTCTTTTTCTCTTTGTTTATATAATATATGAACATCCAGAGAATTTCGTGTTTTGAGGTGGGGAAAAAATGGAAGAAACCAGAACACGTATCCTTCTGAGACGAATCTGCGAGGGGAAAAAGAAGGAAAAATGGGAAATAGGTCGGGAAGGGAAGGAGAGGGGAGATAAAGAGGGAAGGGAAAGAGAGGGGAGATAAAGGAGGAAAGAGGGGAGAGAGGGAAGGGAAGGAGAGGGGAGAGGGGGAAGGGAGGGAGAGGGGAGATAAAAGGAGGAGGGGGAAGAGAGGAAGCGAAGGAGAGAGGGGAAAGAGGAAAAAGCGGAGAAAGAGGGGAGAGAGGGAAGGGAAGGAGAGGGGAGAGAGATGAAACAGGAAAAGAGAGGGGGGAGAGAGGGAAGGAAAGGAGAGAGGAGATAAAAAGGAGGAGAGAGGGAAGGGAGGGAGATGGGAGAAAAAGAACGCGAGAGAAAGAAGGAGAGAAGGAGGAGAGGAGGGAAGGAATGAGGGGAGAGAGGAAAATGATAGCAGGGGAAATGGGAAGGGGGAGAGAAAGAGAGAGAGAGAGAGACAGACAGAGTAAAACAGAACAAGTGACAAATAGATCGAGACACAAGAGAAACAAACAAACAAAAGCGAAAACAGAAAGAAGAAAAATAAGACAAACACACCACCATAAGAGACACAGCCACCCTTGCATCGTCGAAGAAAGGGAGAGAGAGGGGGAGGGGGAGGAAGGGGAGGGAACAGAGGGGGTGGGAGGGAAGGGGAAGGGAGACAGAAGGGGTGGGGAGGGGAAGGGAGAGAGAGGTTGTGGGAGGGACGGGGGGAAAGGAGAGAGGGGGTGAAGGGAGATAGAGGGGGGCTCGGGAGACGGGGGGGGAGGGGGAGGGAGACCGGATCCGACCAGGTCACGCGGAGGGCAGGTCAACATAACACCCGAGTGATATCGCTTGACACGGCCATGTTGCTGCAGCTGCACTTGATATCACCTAAGAAGAAGGGCGGCGCATTGTCTCTCCTCGCGCCACGGGGTCCCCCCCCCCCCTTCGCCGCTCTGCTGTCGGTCGGTCTGTTTGTCTCCGTTGCTCTGTGTCTCGCTTTCTGTCTGTTTTTCTGTCTGTCTCTGTTGCTCTGTGTCTCGTTATCTGTCTGTCTTTCTCTCTGTCTCTGTTTCTCTGTGTCTCGCTTTCTGTCTGTCTTTCTCTCTATCTGTCTCTCTGTCTCTGTTTCTCTTTCTCTTTCTGTCTCTGTTTCTCTCTTTCTGTCTGTCTTTCTCTCTATCTGTCTCTCTGTCTCTGTTTCTCTGTGTCTCGCTTTCTGTCTGTCTTTCTCTCTATCTGTCTCTCTGTCTCTGTCTCTCTTTCTCTTTCTGTCTCTGTTTCTCGCTCTTTCTGTCTCTGTTTCTCTCTCTTTCTGTCTCTGTTTCTCTCGCTCTTTCTGTCTCTCTCTCTCTCTCTCTCTCTCTCTCTCTCTCTCTCTCTCTCTCTCTCTCTTTCTCTTTCTCTCTCGCAGTTATAAAGACCTTTAGCAGAGACAGAATAAAACAAACAAATAAATAATTGGTGGAGACAGAAATAAACGGGAATGGGGGGAGGGGGGATGCCCATGTGAAAAGGATGTGAATGAAAGGGGCATGTAGGGTGGGGTAGGGTAGGGTAAGGTAGGGGGGGGGTGTAAAGAAGAGCATGTCACGTGACTCCTTGCCTCGTTCCCGTTTTCAGCTCACCGCAAGTTTTTTAAGGGGAGTCTAATCTATTTTGTCGATATTTTATTTTTATTATTATTATTGTTATTTTATTTATTCTATTTTGTTATTTTTATCTTATTTATTATATTTTATTGTATTATTGTTATTATTATTATTATTGTTATTTTATTTATTCTATTTTGTTATTTTTATCTTATTTATTTTATTTTATTGTATTATTGTTTATTATTTTGTTTTATTTTATTTTATTGTATTATTATTATTTTATTTTATTTTTATTATTATTATTATTTTATTATTAGTAGTAGTATTATTATTTTATTATTATTTTATTATTTTATTTTATTTTATTATTATTCTATTTTATTATTATTATTATTTTATTTTATTATTATTGTTATTCTATTTTATTATTATTACTATTCTATTTTATTTTATTATTATTATTATCTTATTTTTTTATTATTATTATTTTGTTTTTTTATTATTATTATTATTACTATTTTATTATTATTTTATTTTATTTTGTTTTATTTATTTATTTATTTTATTTTATTTTATTTTGTTTAAATTTATTTTTATTTTATTTATTTTTATTTTATTATTATTATTATTAATATTTTATTTTATTATTATTATTATTAATATTTTATTTTAGTTTATTATTATTTTAATATCACTTTATTTTATTTTATTATTATTATTATTTTAGTTTAGTTTAGTTTTTTTTTGGGGGGGGGAGTCTGAATAGCTGCAATATTTATCGCGTTTGTAATGTAATCTATTAATCTATTTCGTAGTCTACACTGGAAGAAAAACAGTATTTCGATATAAGAAAATGTCTCTAAAGGCGATTTATCTACTCTATAGCGTGGTAAATATCGCCCTTAAGGAACCCATTAAGATATTACGTTTTTTTCTCATTTTTTTTTTTTTATTGTTATTCATTATTATTATTATTCATAACATTTCGTATAATTGTCAAGCGATTGGATGTATTAATTATGCATTCCGTTGACTATGCGTGGTTGACCTAATTTGCATTCCGAGTGTGCTCCCATCCTGGCTTTCTTGGCCGGAAGTGACGTCATTGAGGTCTCCTAAGAAGGGTCTCGGGAATTTTGAAATAATGGGATTTTATTATCTTTTTTTTTGTTGTATTGTTTTTTTGTTGTTCTTTTTTCTTTCTTTCTTTTACTTCTCTCTCTTTCTTTGTTTCTTTCTCTCTCTCTCTCTCTCTCTCTCTCTCTCTCTCTCTCTCTCTCTCTCTCTCTCTCTCTTTCTCTTTCTCTCTCTCTCTCTCTCTCTCTCTCTCCCCCTCCCCCCTCTCCCCCTCCCTCCTCCCCCTCCCCTCTCCCCCCTCTCTCCCTCTCCCTCCTCCCTCCTCCCTCTCCTCCTCCCCTCCCCCCTCCCCCCCCTCCCTCCCTCCCTTTCCCTCTCCCTCCCTCTCTCCCACACACACACTTCCTTTCTATCTATCTCACTCACTCTCTTTAATTTCTCGAAATCGTTTATTTATTTATTCATTCATTCATTCATTCATTCATTCATTCATTTTTGGGCGCGTTGGGTTCGAGAGATTATACCCCTCCCCCCCCCAAAAAAAAAAAAAACGAAAAAAAACGACAGGAAATACCCTACTAGTTAAGGACAAGAACGTGACGTCATCGCAAAATTCGTCAGCTGTGACAAGTATTAGCTATTATTATTAATTATTATTGTTATACCTATTATTATTATTTATTATTATTATACCTATTATTAATTATTATTATTATACCTATTATTAGTTATTATTATTATATCTATTATTGATTATTATTATTATACCTATTATTGATTATTATTGTTATACCTATTATCATTAATTATTATTATTATACCTATTATTATTATTTATTATTATTATACCTATAATTAATTATTATTATTATACCTATTATTAATTATTATTATTATACCTATTATTAATTATTATTATTATACCTATTATTAATTATTATTATTATACCTATTATTAATTATTATTATTATACCTATTATTAATTATTATTATTATACCTATTATTATTATACATATTATTAATTATTATTATCATACCTATTATTGATTAATATTATCATACCTATTATTGATTATTATTATCATACCTATTATTAATTATTATTAGTTTACCTATTATTAATTATTAGTAGTATACCTATTATTAATTATTATTATTATACCTATTATTAATTATTATTATTATACCTATTATTGATTATTATTATTATACCTATTATTAATTATTATTATTATACCTATTATTAATTATTATTATTATACCTATTATTAATTATTATTATTATACCTATTATTAATTATTATTATACCTATTATTGATTATTATTATTATACCTATTATTAATTATTATTATTATACCTAGTATTGATGATTATTATTATACCTATTACTAATTATTGTTATTATACCTATTATCAATTATTATTATTATACCTATTATCGATTATTATTATTATACCTATTATCAATTATTATTATTATACCTATTATGTCTGTATCGCATATCCTCCAAAGAATGACGTCACTCTTATCAGCGAAGA
>NC_091578.1:4099247-4104247 GCF_042767895.1 Penaeus vannamei
GGAGGAGGAGGAGGAGGTGGAGGAGGAGGTGGTGGTGCTGGAGGAGGAGGTGGAGGAGGAGGAGGTGGAGGATGGGAGGAGGTGGTGGTGGTGGTGGAGGAGGAGGTGGTAGGTTGTGAGGAGGGAGGAGGAGTGGAGGAGAGCGCATGTGGTGGTGGATGATGAGGGAGGTGCTGGAGGAGAGGAGGAGGTGGGTGGTTGAGGAGGAGGAGGAGGTGGTGGTTGTGGGAGGAGGAGGAGGGAGGAGGAGGAGGAGGAGGAGGTGGTTATGTGGAGGTGGAGGAAGAGCAGGAGGAGGAGTAAGTTTAGTGTAAGAAGTATAGGAGGAGGAGCAGGAGGTGGCGGAGGTGGAGGTTGAGGGTTAGGAGGAGGCATAGGAGGAGGTGAAGGAAATGTAGCAGATGCAGGAGGAAGTGGAGGAGGAGGTGGAGGTGGAGCTATATTTTCTTTAGTTCTCCTCCTCCATTATTCCTATTATTTTCCTCCTCCTTGGCTACATTTTTTTCGCAATGTTCACCTCCTCCTCCTCCTCCTCCTTTATTCGTTTGTCTCGTGTGCATGTCTTCGTTTATATCTCCTCTGATCAGTATTAGATATAAATTCCTCTATCAGTTACATAAAGATATTAAATTATATGTGCAATTAAATTTATATGCTATTAACATCAATTCACAGAATCTACAGTCAGTGCAAGTTAAAAGGGAAATTAAACAGTAAACATTTTAAATTAATTGTATATATGTGAAGTGTTGGTTGTTGTATAAGCTTGTATTTTATTGTAAACATCCATGCATTAGGGAATTGTATATTGTATGTGACTAATATATTTTCTTTCTCTCCCTCCCCTTCCCCGTTCTCGTCTTCTCCTTCCCTCCTCTCTTTTTCTCTCCCTCCCTTCCTTCCCTTCTCTCTCTTTACCTCCCTCTCTACCCCTTCACTTCTATCCTCCCTCCCTCCCTTTCTCCCTTTTTCTCTCTCTCTCGTATTCTCCCCCTTCCTCTCTCTGTCCTTCTATCCCTCACTCGCTTCCCACTCCTCTATCCTTCCCCCTCCCCTCCCTCTCTCCCCCTCCTCCCTTTCCCTCTCTGTCCTTCCCCCTGCCTCTCCCTCCCTTCCCCTCTTTATCCTTCCCCTTCCCTCCCTCCTTCCTTCCCTCCCTCTTTCCCTCCCTCTCTCCCTTCCCCTCTTTATCCTTCCCCTTCCCTCCCTCCCTCCCTCCCTCCCTCCTACCCGCCCCTTACCCCTACCCCAGGGCTGTCGCTGTCCCCGTCTCAGCAAGGGCTCGGTCTGCTGTCGAGTAGCGGGAGCAGCGAGGGCGTGGTGGAGGTGGGCGTGATGGAGGTGGGCGTGGTGGAGACGGGCGGCGACAAGAGCGTGGGCGGCTGGCTGCAGGCGCTGGGGCTGCCGCAGTACGAGGACGTCTTCATCGCCCACGGCTACGACGACGTGGACTTCATGGTGAGGCGTCCGAGGGGCTTCGGATTTGTTTTTGTGTTTTGTTTATTTGTTTATTTGTTTGTTTGTTTGTTTATTTATTTGTTTGTTAATCTATTTGTTTATTTGTCTGTTTGTTCATTTGTATATTTGTTTATTTGTCTGTTTGTTCATTTGTATATTTGTTTATTTGTCTGTTTGTTCAATTGTTTCATTGTTTGTTTGTTCATTTGTATATTTGTTTATTTGTCTGTTTGTTCATTTGTATATTTGTTTATTTGCCTACTTTTTTATTTCACGACGATGTGTTTTTTTCAGGGTTTTTATTTTTTTATTTTTTTATTTTTTTATGATGACGTGTTCATAGTGAGGCGTCGTGGGGGTACTTTTCCTTTTCAATTATTGGATTTATTTGTTGTATTTGTATATTGTTGTTTATTCATTTATATTTTATTTATTTATTTCACGACGATGTGTTTTTCAGGTTTTTATTTTGATTTATTTATTTTATTTTTTACGATGACGTGGATTTCTTTCTCAATTATTGGATTTATTTGCTGTATTTGTATATTCTTATTTACTTATTTATATGTTTGTTTATTTGTTTATTTCACGACGATGAGACGACGCAGAGATGTAATTCTTGTTTTTATTTATTCTTGTTTTTATTTTATTTTTTTTTTCAGTTCCTGTATTTATCTATATCTTTATCTATTTTTTTCTTCGTTTTTTTTCTATTTTTGTTTTTATTTGTATCTTGTGTTTTTCTTAAGACGATGCGGGATTCATGTATTTATTTTTATTTCAGTTCCTGTATTTATCTGTTTATCTTTATTTATTTATTCGTTTTTGTTCTTATATTTATTAATTTATTTTCATTTATATT
Organism: Penaeus vannamei; assembly: GCF_042767895.1. Classification (NCBI taxonomy): domain Eukaryota; kingdom Metazoa; phylum Arthropoda; class Malacostraca; order Decapoda; family Penaeidae; genus Penaeus; species Penaeus vannamei. Next base: position 4,101,568 of record NC_091578.1, read on the forward strand.
TCAGTTCGTGTATCTTTCTTTTTTTGTTTATCTTTATTTATTTTTTCGTCTTTATATGTTTATTTTTATTTGGATCTTGTGTTTTCTTCTTAAGACGATGTGGAATCCATATCATTTCATGTATATATCTTTATCTTGATTTTGTTTACCTGGTCAATCATTTCTTGTTTCTGTTACATGTTGTTAATTTGTTTTTATTTAGAGAATTTTTCTTTGTTCTCCTTTTTATTTGCTCGCGGAATATGCTTCTTAATTTTTTGTTTATTTATCTTGGATTTTTTATTTGCATCTTTATAATGAGAATGATAATATGAGTGTTTTTTCTTTGTTTTTTTTGCGATTCCTCTGGGTATTTATAAGTTATTCGCTCTATTTACGTATTCATTCATTTAGCTTCTTCTTCTTCTTCTTCTTCTTCTTCTTCTTCTTCTTCTTCTTCTTCTTCTTCTTCTTCTTCTACTTCTTCTTCTTCTTCTTCTTCCTCCTCCTCCTCCTCCTCCACCTCCTCCTCCAATTCCTCCCTCCTCCTCCACCTCCACCTTCAACTCCTCCTCCTCTTCCTCCTCCCACCACCTCCTTCCTCCACCCACCTCCTCCTCCTCCTCCTTTTCCTCCTCCTCCACCACCTCCTCCCTCCACCACCTCCCTCCTCCCACTCCTCCTTTTCTCTCCTCCTCCTCCTCCTCTTCCCTCCTCCTCCTCTTCCACCACCTCCTCCTCCATTTAATTCTTGGATATTTTTGCGTCGGGGCAGACTCACGGGTTTAGACAGGTGGGCGTAAACTGTATACAACGACCACCTCTGTTTACCGGTGCGGGACTCGCTCTGCTTTCGTCGGGTCTCTTTCGTCTGAGCTTCTGGGAAATAGATTTTTTTTTTTTTTTTTTTGGGGGGGGGTTGTATTCTCTCTTTTTTTTGCCATTTGTCGTTTTTCGTTGTTTTCTCATTCTTCCTTTTTTTGTCTCTTTCTTTTTTTATTTGATTATTGTAATTATGATTTATATTGGTATCATTATTATTGTTGTTATTATTATTATTATTATTATTATTATTATTATTATTATTGTTGTTATTGATATTATTATTATCATTTTTATTATCATTATTATATTGTTATTATATATATACATTATAGATATATATATATATATATACATATATATATATATATATATATATATATATATATATATATATACATATATATATATATATATATATATATATATATATATATATTTATATATACATACATATATATACACATATATATACATATATATACATACATATATATACATATATATACATTATATATATATATATACATATATATATATATATATATATATATATATATATATATATATATATATATATATATACATATATATACATACATATATATACATTATATATATATATATATATATATATATATATATATATATATATATATATATATATATACATATACATACATACATATATATAATAATAACAATGATTATTTTTTTTACCATCATTCTAATTCTATCCAAGCACCAAAGCCGCCTCCCTCACCCCCTCCTCCCCCCTCCCCCAGAACGGCGGCATCCTGGAAGGCGGGGACCTCCACGAGCTGGGCGTGACCCAGACCGCCCACCAGCACGCCCTCATGGACTCGATCTCCCGCCTGCCGACCCCGCTGCACCCGCACCGCTCCTCCTACACCCTCCCCGACACCGTGGAGGCGTGGCTGGACTCCATCCGCCTCCCGCAGTACGCCCAGAACTTCCACAAGAACGGCTTCGGCGACATGGAGCGCGTCCGGAAGGTGTGGGAGATCGAGCTCACCACCGTCCTCGAGATCACGCGCCTCGGCCACCGCAAGCGCATCCTGGCCTCGCTCGGGGAGAGGCCCCTCGAGCCCGAGCTGCCGGCCTCGCTCAACCCGCACGACCTCAGCCTCGAGCTCACCAAGCTGGTAGGTGGAGAGGGGGAAGGGAGAGAAAGGGAGGGGGGTAGGGAGGGAGGGGAAGGGAGGGAGGGGAGGGGAGGGAGGGGTAGGGGGAGGGGTAGGTGGAGAGGGGAAAGGGGAAAGTGGGAAAGGAGGGAAGGAGAAAGGGGTACTTGGAGAGGGGAGGAAGGGGGAGGGGGAGGTGGAGAGGGGAGAAAGGGAGGGAAAGGTGAAAGGGGTAGGTTGAGTGGGAAGGGAAGAGGGGAGGGATAGGTGTAAGGGGAGGGAAGGGGAAAGGGGTAGGTGGGGGAGGGGAGGAAGGGAGGGAGAGGATAAGGGGGAAGGGGGAAAAGGGGAAGGGATAGGTGTAGAGAGAAGGGAGGAGGAAGGGGGAAGGGAAAGGGGTAGGTGGAGAGGGGGGAAGGGAGGAGTGAAAGGGGAAGGGATAGGTGGAGAAGGGAGGAAGGGAGGGAAAGGGAAAGAGGTAGGTGGAGAGGGGGGAGGGAGGGAAGGGGGAAAGGTAAAGGGAATGGGCAAGGGCAAGGGGCAAGGAGTGAAGGGTAAGGAAAGAAACCCAGTGGATCGGGAAAAGAAATGAAGGGGATTTGGATGGTTTTAAGTTCATAGTCATTATCAATGTCATGATCGTCGTCGTTATTAGCGTGTCATACGCCCTTAAGAGATATTATCCTACTGTTTTGTCTTCTCTGATCTTTTATCAAATATCGAGGGGCTTGGGG
>NC_091578.1:4106747-4109247 GCF_042767895.1 Penaeus vannamei
CTCTCTCCATCCACCCATTCATTTATTCACCCCTATATTCATCCCTCCATCCACTTATCCATCTCTCCCTCCTTCCCTCTATCTCTCCATCCATCCATTTATCCATTACTACATCCATTTATCCATCCCTCCATTCCTCTATCTCTCCATCCATCCACCCCCATCCCTCCATCTACCCCTCCATTCCTCCATCCATTTATCCATCTATCCCTCCCTCCGTCCATCCCTTCATCCACTTATCCATCTCTTCCTCCTTCCCTCTATCTCTCCATCCCTCCCCACCCCTCTCTCCCTCCCTCCCTCCCTCCATCCATCCCTCCCCCTCCCTCCCATCCCTCCATCCCTCCCTCCTTCCCTCTCGCCCTCCCTCTCTCTCCATCCCATCCCTCCATCCATCTACCCCTCCATCCATCCACCCACTTATCCATTCTCTCCCTCCATCCACTTATCCATTCTCTCCCTCCATCCACTTATCCATTCTCTCCCTCCTTCTCCCCCGCCCTCAGTACCTGGGCTCGACGCACGTGAAGGAGCTGAAGGGGACGGAGTCGACCATGAAGTCCATCCAGAAGCTGAAGAAGTCGACGGCGGAGGGGGCGAAGGTCCCCAAGATCGTGCTGTCGGTGTCCTATCGGGGGGTCAAGTTCATCGACGCCCAGACGCAGGTGAGGAGGGCTTGGGGATGGGGTGAGGGAGGAGGAGGGGTTGGGGGGGTTGGGGTGGGGGGGGACTTGGGGGGAGGGGGGTGGGGAGGTGAGGGGGAGGGGGGAGATGGGGGATGTGGGGGGAGGTGGGGGTGAGGAGTGAGGGTGAGGGGGGATGGGGGAAGCTTGAGGATATATATATATTTTTTTTTGGGGGGGTGTTTTTTTCTTCTTCTTTTTTTCTTTTCTTTTTTTCATTCTTTCTTTCTTTATTTATTTATTTCCTTCTTTCTTTTTTTCTTTCCTGTCTTTCTTTTTTTTTTCTTTCCGTCTTTCTTTTTTCTATATTTCTTTTATTTATTTTTTTTTCTTTCCTTCCTTCTTTTTTTCCTTATTTTTTTTTTTACTTCCTTTTTTCTTTATTTCTTTCTTTCATTATTTTTCCTTCCTTCTTTCTTTCTTTTCTATCTTGTTATTTTGTTCTCTATATGTTTCTTTCCTTTTTTCTTTTTCCTTTCTTTCTATGTTTTTATAAGGGATGCTATATTTAAGATATTTTGTAGTTTGGTTTTGCAATTATGATGTTTGTGTAGGTGTGTTTATGGATATATATGTATATATATATATGTATATGTGTGTGGGTATATGTATATATGTGTGTGTGTGTGTGTGTGTGTGTGTGTGTGTGTGTGTGTGTGTGTGTGTGTGTGTGTGTATACCTATACATATGCAGACATACATACACACAGAACGACATTCGTTTTCCAATATTTGTTCTAACCGACACTTCCCTCTCTCTCTCTCCTCCCCCTTCCCTCCTTCCCCTTCGCTCTACCTCTTGACCCTTATTCCTTCTTCCCCGCCCCTCCCCCTCCCCCATTCCTCCTCCTCCTTCCATTCATTTTTCTTACCCATTCCCGCCCCCTTGCCTTCCCCCCTTTCCTTTATTCTTCCTCCCCGTCATTCCACCCCCTTCCTCTTCTCCCCTCTCCCTCCCCCCTTTTTTCTTCCCCCCATTTCCTCCTCCCATTTCTTTTCCCCTTTTCTTCCCCACCATTCCTTCCCCGAATTTATCCCCCCCCTCCCCCATTCCTCGTATCATTCCTCCTCCCTCTTCTCCTATTACCCCTGTTCCTCCTCCTGCCTCCCATTTCTTCCCCCTCTTCCCTTCTTTAATTCCCCCATTCCTCCTATCATCACCCCTCTCCCCCCTCCTCCCTCCCCCTCTCCTCCACTTCTCCCCCCCCATTTCTCCCCCTCTTCCTCCCTCCTGCCCCTATTTCTCCACTCCTACCCCCATTTCTCTCCCCCCTCCTCCTCCACTTCCCCCCTCCTCCTCCACTTCTCCCCCTCCTCCTCCACTTCCCCCCTCCTCCCCCACTTCTCCCCCCCATTCCCCACCCCCACCCCCCATTTCTCCCCCCCCACAGGCGCTGGTGTGCGAGCACGAGATCCGCAACATCCACTGCGCCTGCCAGGACGCCGACGACCTCTCCCACTTCGCCTACATCACCAAAGACCTGGAAACCAAAGGACACTACTGCCACGTCTTCAGAGTACAATCCAGGGTGAGTGAGTTGCGGAGGGTGAGAAGGGGTGGGGAGGGTTGGGAAGGGGTGGGAAGGGTGAGAGGGAAGGCTGGGTGGGGTGGGGTGGGTGGGTGAGAGGGGGTGGGAAGGGTGGGGAGGGTGGGGGGGGAGTAGTTAATGAATGAGTACAATCCAGGGTGAGTGAGTTGGGAGGGTGAGAGGGGGTGGGAAGGGTGGGGTGAGTGGGTGGGGGGTGGGGGGAGTAGTTGATGAGTGAGTACAGTCCAGGGTGAGTGAGTTGGAGGGTGAGAGGGGGTGGGAAGGGTG
>NC_091578.1:4114247-4116747 GCF_042767895.1 Penaeus vannamei
ATAAACACTTGTTATTTGAAGATATTTCTCAAAACTCCGAAAATCATTAAAAAAAAAACAAAAAATCGTAAGTCAACGTGTATTATTTTAAAGAAAAAAATATTCATATGAACTCACCGCATTGGATCTAACAGTATTTACTTTTCTCATAAATACTGGACCGATCGAATATTTAAATTAAAATAAAAAGGATAGTCTTTATTCCCACCCAAGAAACGAGAATAATTAAAATTGAAGAAGACCTGATGACGTCACACTCCTCACTCCTCGTGCTCCAGAGTGCGTTGTGGTTGGAGGAGGACGTCCAGGTTCAAGCTCTGACTCAGAAGCATCACCCCCCCCCCACCCCGATTGTTTTCGAGAAAGACAGGGGAGGACTTGACTCACAATCATTACCGGTTCTCTGTCTCCCCAATCCCCTTATCCAATCCATACCCACTTGTCCTCATCCCCCAATCCATTCCCCACCTCCTCCTCCCCAGTAGCTGCTGAGAGTACTCCAGTTAGCCCCCAACTCCACAGGTCTGAGGTTGCTTCTGCTTTTCCCCTCTCCATTCCATGTTCCTAGTTTCCATAGATGATAATACCCCCCCTCTCTAAAAAACCCTATTGCCGTTGGTACTGCTCCTACCCGCCCTCTCCTCCTCCTCCCTATCCCTCTTGCCTTCTCCTTGTCCCTCTCGGCTTCCCCATGCCCCATTCGCCCCCCCTCTCCCTACATCCCGTTCGTCCTCCCTCAACCCATACTCCTTTCCCCCCCTACCCTTGCCCCTCTCGCCCTTCCCATACCCCGCTCGTCACCCCTCTCTCTCCCCCTCTCCTCTCGCCTCCTTCCTCTCCCTCTCCCTCGCCCCCCCCCCTCTCGCCCTCCCTCTCCTCCCTTGCCCCCCCTTCTCCCTTGCCCCCCCCCCTCTCCCTCGCCCCCCCCTCTCCCCCGCCCCCCCTCTCCCTCTCCCTCGCCCCCCCTCTCCCTCAACCCCCCCCCTCTCCCTCGCCCCCCCCCCCCTCTCCCTCACCCGCACCCAGGGGAGGCGTCCTGTGCTAGTCAGTCCCACCTGCGCGCCCTCAGCCCCCGGGTCGTCCCATCGGCGGGGGGTCCTGTCTTTTTAACTAGCTGTAGGTTGAATGGTTTCGAGATTTTGGAATTTTTCATACCATACCATCGTAAGGTAATTGTCACTTTTTATATGCGCTTTATACATCAAGTAAAAAGTTGTAGTGTTTTTATCTTACAATGATGTTTGATCCAAATACAAAACGAATAAAAAAAAATGATATATATATACATACTTTTTGCTAAAGCTACTTTGTACTATTTTATGGTACTGTGCAACTCTCATACAATATACAAGCCAGTCGAGTGGGGTTTCACCTCGATGCTCTGTTGTACTTCTTCCTCTGTTGCGGTTAGCTACTGTGTGTCTGTCTGTCTGTCTGTCTTCACGAAGGGGACAAAGCGATAGAGAACCTTAGTCAACCCAATTGGCTAGTTATTTTTTTTTCTCTCTCCCCACACTCTGGTTTCAAGGAAGAACTCTCTCACCCACGGTCCAACCCCTACCCAACCCCATCCTTTCCCATCCTTTCCCATTCCTCCTTCCCCCTTCCTCTCCTCCTTCCTTCTCCCGTCCTCTCCCCCTTCCTTTCCCCTTCCTCCTTCCCCATTCCTCTCCTCTTCCTTTCCCATTCCTCCTTCCCCCTTCCTTTCCCCTTCCTCCTTCTCCCTTCCTTCCCCCTTCCTTTCCCATTCCTCCTTCCCCCTTCCTTTCCCATTCCTCCCCCCTTCCTCCCACCCCTACAAAGAACTGTATTCATAGTGGAAGTATATTACATAAAAGTATATTACAGTGGTGTTTGAAGCGTCAGTTGGTATCTCGACGGACTGTTACTGGGCGAGTGCTAGTCATATGATGAAATGCTGTTACACCTCGTCTTTATGTGTGTCTGTATCAACGTTTGTGTTGTAGCTCTTAAAGGACACATTGCCAATGCTATCATCTAGTGGTTTAACAAAAAGTAAACAAATGCTGTTGGTGTATGTATCCCCTGGACAGCTGATCTTCTTCGCCTGAGCCACTATTCGGACACCCCAGCTAGTGAGAACCTCTTATTCGCACCTTCATTTTTAAGTGTGTTGTTATTTTGGTGTATTTTAAACACGTTTACCAATCTCTTGTATATTGCTTTTACTGTATAATCTCGAGAGTATTATTATTATTATTATTTTGGGGGGATCTTGTTCTTTCACAACTTTGGAAGTCAATTTGAAGACAAGAAAGAATAAAAACATGTAAGAGTGAAGATCAAGTGTTACATTTTAAGACACTTTTTTTTATATAAATTTGATTTCTGATTCTTCATTAGGTCGACGCTTCTTGCGCTCCTCAGCCAGTGTTCACGAAACCACCTTTTTTTTTCTCTCTCGTCGTGAACCCCATTGTTATGTTAATAGTTGTGAACCATCTTCCTCATTTTCACTCATTCATCAGTGAAGGTTTAC
>NC_091578.1:4134247-4139247 GCF_042767895.1 Penaeus vannamei
AATAATAACAATAATAATAATAATAATAATAATAATAATGATAATAATAATGATAATAATAATAATGATAATCAACAATAAAAATAATGATAATAATGATGATAATGATGAAAATAGTAATGATAGTGATGATAACAATAAAAGTTATAATAGTAATAATGATAATAATAATGATAATAACAATGATCATAATAATGACAATAATGATAAGGGTAATGATAGTGATAATGATGATAAGCATAAGAATGATGATGCTGATACTAACAACAACAATGATGATATTGATATTGATAATGATGATTATGATAATAGTGATAATAATGATAATAATAGATGTAATACGAATAGTAATAATAGTAATAATGATAATAATGATAAAGATAGTGATGATAATAATACGACAATAACTATTGATAATAACGATAACGACCATGACATTTGCGATGACAATGATGGTAATGATAAAGATAATGATGGTAATAATGATGATAGTAATAAAAGCAATAATAATAATGGTAATGATAATAATGACATTATGATAATAATAATATAAATAATAACAATACTAATACTACTACTACTAATAATAATAGTAATGATAATAAAAATATTAGTGATGATAATATTATTAATGTTACTACTACTTCTGCTACTATTACTAATGATTATGATATTGATGATAATAATAATAATGAAAATAATAATAATAGCAATAATAGTAATGACAGTAACAATGATAATGAAGATATGTATCACGATGATAATAGTAATAATAACAGTAATATGATAAATAATAATAATGATAGCAATAATGATAACAGTGATGAAATCAATAAAAAAAAAGAAAAAAAAACATTAACACACGAAGCAACTTGTCCGAAACCAGTGATATTATTCTTTCCAAATAGCGAAAACCAACTTGTCCGAAATCTGTCATATCATTATGATTATTTCCAAATAACGAACACCAACTCATCCGAAAGCTGTGATATTATTATTATTATTTGCAAATAACGAAAACCAACTTTTCCGAAACCTGTGATATATATTTTTTAAATTATTATTATTGATTTATTATTATTATTATTATTATTATTATTTTTTTTTTTATTTTTTTTTTTTTTTGCAAATAGCCAAAACCAACTTATCCAAAACCTGTGATATATATATATATATATATATATATATATATATATATATATATATATATATATATATATATATATATATATATATACATATATATATATATATATATATATATATATATATATATATATACAATTATATATATGTATATATATATATATATATATATATATATATATATATATATATATATATATATATATATATATATTGCAAATAGCGAAAACCGACTTATCCGAAACCCGTGATATTATTATTATTTCCAAATAACGAAAAACCAACATTTTTTCCAGTCGCGACACCAAAATCTGTCTCGTAATCGGAGGCGCGACAGGCCTCTAAGCTCCGCCCATTTCTGTGACGTAATGGGAGTGATCGCGGTTGACGGCTTGCTATTTTATTGTACTGGTTATTTTTATCGACAGGTACACAGTATTTTTGTATTTGATATTCAAGATGGCTTTTGATATCTCATGGTGGGTAGTGCGGTGTTATAGATATCCAAATATAAGTACGAATAGGCATTAAATATCCGAAGTAGGAGGAATGCATCTGGCAACTTGATTTAAGTTAACCGTCTGTTCGATTCCTGTCGCGTATTAATAATTTTAATATTTAATTAATAATCAGTTTCCCGTAACCGCTGGAAAAGATGCCTTTTATTTGCAATTAACGAAAACCAACTTGTCCGAAACCTGTGAAATTATCATTATTTCCAAATAACGAAAACCAACTTGTCCGAAACCTGTGGTATTATTATGATTATTTGCAATTAACGAAAACCAACTTGTCCGAAACCTGTGAAATTATCATTATTTCCAAATAACGAAAACCAACTTGTCCGAAACCTGTGAAATTATCATTATTTCCAAATAACGAAAACCAACTTGTCCGAAACCTGTGAAATTATCATTATTTCCAAATAACGAAAACCAACTTGTCCGAAACCTGTGAAATTATCATCATTTCCAAATAACGAAAACCAACTTGTCGGAAACCTGTGATATTATTATGATTATTTCCAAATAACGAAAAACAGCTTATCCGAAACCTGTGATATTAATATTCTTTTCCAAATAACGAACACCAACTTCTCCGAAACCCGTGATAGTATTATGACTATTTCCAAATAACGAAATCCGAATAATTTCTCGCTGTTCCGAACGCAGTCTGAAGCACCGAAAGGCACTCGGTGTAGGCCTATGGAAGAACATGAAAAAGAATCCATATTTTTTTTCAAGATGGCGTCAATGATGGGAGGGGGAGGGGGAAGGGGGAAAGGGGGGAGGGAGAGGGAGAAGGGAGGGAGAAGGGTAGGGTAGGGGGAGGGAGAGGGGGAGGGGGAGGGGGAGGGAGAAGGGGAGGGAAGAGGTGGAAGGAGAAAGGAGGGAGAGAGGGGGAGAGGGGAGAGGGGGAGGGGGGGAGAGGGGGGAGGGGGGAGAGAGGGGGGAGGAGAAAGGAGGGGAAGGGAGGAGAGGGGAGGGAAAGGAGGGAAGAGGTGGAAGGAGAAAGGAGGGGAAGGGAGTGGAGGGAGAGGGGGAAGGGAGGGAGAAGGGGTAAGGGGGAATGAGGGAGGGGATAGAGAGGGGGAGTGCGGTGGACGAGAAGGGGAGATGCGGGTGGACGAGGAGGAGAGGAGGAGGGAGATAGGTGGAAGGAGAGAGAGAAAAGAGAAAGAGAGGAGGAGAGAGGATAACGAACAGGGCGGATAGAAGGGGAGGGGAAGAGGAGAAAGAAAGAGAGAAGTGAAGGGAGAAGAGGGAGAAGAGGAGAACGAAAGAGAATGCAGGGAAGAAGAGGGAGTAAGAGGAGATCGAAAGAAGAGGAAAGGGAGAAGAGGAGAACGAAAGAGGAGGAAAGGGAGAAGAGAGGGAGGAAAAAGAGGAGAACGAAAGAGAATGAAGAGGAGAAAGGAAAGAAAGGAGAAGAGGAGAAAGAAAGAGAACGAAGGGGAGAAGAGGGAGAGAAGAGGAGAACGAACGAGGAGGACAGGGGGGAGGGAGGGAGTAGGGAAGAGCACTGGAGAAGCGCCAAGTTTCCCGAGAGCGAATGTGGAGGAGGAGGAAAATGGAAACAAGAACCACATAATGTCTGGGCGAAGGAAAACGGGACTAATTGAAGAAAAAGGAAAAGAAAATGTGTTTCTTTAAAGCCTTTTTTATTTTTTTTTTTTTTGTTCTCTCTTGCTCCCTGCTCTTACATTCTCTTCTCTTTCTTTTTTTTCTTTTTCTCTTCTCTTCTCCTCTCTTTTTCTCTTCTCTTCTCCTCTCTCTTTCTTTTTCTCTTCTCTTCTCCTCTCTCTTTCTTTTTCCCTTCTCTTCTCCTCTCTCTTTCTTTTTCTCTTCTCTTTCCCTCTCATTTTTTTCTGTTCTCTTTCCCTATCTTTTTTTCTCTTCTTTTTCTCCTTTTTATTTCATTATTGTCATCAGCCTATTTTTCTCTTTCGTCTTCGTGAAAATTTCATATAAGTCAAAATCGTATTCTAAAATTCCATTTTAATACACACGTAATTTTAAATAAATTCCTTACCATTTTTTCTCTTCTTTCTGTTTATCTCCGTGTTGTTGGTTCTTGTCTCATCTCCCTTTTTTATTTCTTGTGCGAGATAATCCATTTATCTGTGGCTGTCACGCACGCTTAGGTTACCTTCTCTTGTTTCTCTTTGTTTCATCTTCGCGCGCTTTTCGTGTCTGTTTTGTCTTTTGTTTTTTTGAGTTTTTGTGTTTTTCCTTCGTTGCTATTTTCTTTACGTGTGTTTTTATGTTTGTTTGTTTTTATATGGAGTTTTATGTTTTTTGTGAATGTTTTTTTCTTTTCTTCTTTAATTCTATTTTTTTTCTGATTATTTTCAGTCTGTGTTTACGTTGATGTTTTTATTTGATTATATATGGTCGGAATTGTACTTTTTTGTCTTTTTATTGTGTTTTTGTCTTTTATTGTCTTTTTATTGTTTTACTCTAAGAAATGGTATTTAGATTACGTTGTCTGGACTTGACTTTAATGAACATCTCTTTCTCCATCTTTGTTTAACCCATCCGAAGACCTTTCTCATTTCTTCTTTTTATCCTCCAGTCTTCCCTCTCTCTTCTCCTCCTCCTCTTCCCCACTTCCCCTCCTCCTCCTCCTCCTCCTTCAGCGCCCATTCCCGCCCACACCCCCGCCCCGGTCCCGTCATCTCTCATCTTTTATGGTCCCGCGCTCGCCTCTCCGCCATTCTTCACTATAATATTATTCTCGCCGTCACTTGTCCCGATCCGTTCGTTCGTTCGCTCCTGACTTCTCATTTCTTCTCGATTTTCACCCGGTGTTTCTGTTATTTTCACTTTTTATTGTTTTGTTTTTCTCTTATGAGTCTGTTATCTCTGTTTAATGTGTTTTTGTTTTGATTTGGCTTATAGTTTTCATTTATAGAGAGTCAGATAGAAAAAAAGGAAAGTGGAACTGTACGAGTATATTCCTAAGATTTAAAAATATATATACATTAATAAAACTCATCATCCTACAAAGAAAAAAGTCTAAAAAATACACATACCTAAACAGACAATACATCAAATCTATTACTCCAAAAATAGACACAGTTTCACTCCGCACCCACCACCGAAACTTACCGGGAAGCCAAAAACCCACGCCTCCGAACACCCCCCCGCCGAAAATTTCCGAAAAGCGCGGGAAAAGCGGAGAAGGAGAAATGCCGCCAAATATGATCTCTCTCGCTCGATCTTCAAGGGCCGCCCACCTATCGAAGGTTCCGGAGCTCATGAATAAATTTGTCCCGCGGAGACAGGGGGAAGGTTATGGAAACAGACGTGCAGTATCTGTCATTTGATAAGAACAGGTTACAGATACGTCGT
>NC_091578.1:4166747-4174247 GCF_042767895.1 Penaeus vannamei
CATATACTTATGTATATATATGTATGTATATACATATATATATACATGATTATATACATATACATATATATTTATACATTTTCGTTGATATTTTATCATTATCATAATCCTCATCAGTTTTGTTATAACTGTTATTGATATCATCATTATCATTATAAGCATCGTTAATATCATCAATTTTGTTATTATTTTCATAAATGTTAACACTATTATCATCATTATCTTTATTGATTTTGTTATCATTATTTACATTATTGCTATTACCACCAACATGACCATTGTTGTTATTATTATTACCATTATCATTATTATCATTATCAATACTATTATCATAATTATCATCATTGTTATCATTATCATTATTGTTATGATTATTATCGTCATCATTGTTATCAGTATCATTATTGTTATGATTATTATCGTCATCATTGTTATCAGTATCATTATTATTATGATGATGATCATTATCATCATTATTATTCCTATCATTCTCATCATGTCCATCATCATCATCCTCATTTCTATCATCATCATCACCACCACCGTCATCCTCCTCCTCCTCCTCCTCCCCCTCTCCCTCCTCCTCCTCCTCCTCCTTCTTCTTTCTTCTTCGTCCTCCTCCTCCTCCTCTTCCTACTTCTCCTCCCTCCTCCTCCTTCCTTCCCCTCCTCCTCTTCCCCCCTCCTTCTCCTCCTCCCCCTCCTCCTCTTCCTCCTCCTCCTCCTACTCCTACCCCTCCTCCTCCTCCTCCTCCTCTTCCTCCCCTCCTCCTCCTCCCTCCTCCTCCTCTTCTTCCCCTCCTCCTCCTCCCCCTCCTCTTCTTCTTCCTCCCCCCCCCCCTCCTCCTCTTCCTCCCCCCCCTCCTCCTCCTCTTCATCATCATCATCATCTTCACCATCATCACTACCACCACCACCACCATCCTCCTCCTCTTCCTCCTCCTCCTTCTCCTCCTCCTCCTCCTCCTCTTCCTCCTCCTCTTCCACCCTCCTCCCTTTCCTCCCCCTCCTCCTCCTCATCATCATCATCATCTTCCCCCCCCCCCCCATCTCGCCCACCATCCACGATAACCGCCGGTAAATATTGGTTAATTTTCCTTCAGAATTTCGAAGCAGAGGAAAAAGTAAACAAACAAATGATATGTCTACAGCCTTTTCTGCTCCTTTGCTATCTATTTCTTTCTCTACCCCCCCCCCCACACACACACTCCTTGGCTTCCTCTTCTTAATTTTTGTTTTCTTTTTTTTAATTCTTCGTTATTTATGCTGCTTCCTCTTTTTCTTTCTATTTTTTTCCTTCTTCTTCTTTTATTTTTTTTCTTCGTCTTCATTCTCCTTCTCCTTCTTCCTCTTATTATTATTTTTCCTCTCTCTTCTTATTCTTCTTCCTCTTCCTTTTCCACTTTTTCCACATTTTCCTTATCCTCGCCTTCACCTCTTGGCACCTCCTTCACTTCCTCTTGTTCCCCTTTCTCTCTCTTTTTCCCCACTTATCCCTCTCACAATCTTCCCTCTCTTCCCTCTCCTCCTTCCCCCTCTTTTTCCTCTCTTCTCTCTCACCCCCTTCCCCTCTTCCTTTTCCCTCTCTTCCTTCTCCCCCTTCCTCTTTCTCTCTCTCTCTCTCCCCTCTTCCTCTCTTCTCTCCTCCCCTCTTCCTCTCTTCTCTCTCTCTCTCCCTCTTCCCCTCTTACTCTCTTTCTCTCCTCACCCCTTCCCCTCTTCCTCTCTTCTCTCTCCCCTTCCCCTTCCCTTCGTCTCTTCCCTCCTCCCCCTTCCCTTCTTCCTCTCTTCCTCTCCCCTTCCCCTTCTATCCCCTCCTCCCTCTTTCTCCTCTTCCCTCCCCTCTTCCCCCCACATCATCAAGACCATGATTGTGTCTCCATATTTGGTTCATTTCCTCGCGTGGGTAAGTAACTTATCTTGGTCTATAATGAATATTTACTCTCGTGACTGAGGCCTTTTCCCTATTCCCCTCTTCCCATCCTTCCCCTTTCTCCTCCCTCTCCTCTTCCCCTCTTTCTCTGCCTATTTCCCTTTTTCCTCTCTGCCCCTATTCCTCTTTTTCCTCCCTTCCCTCTTCCCTTTTCTTTCTTCTCTTCCTCTTTCTCTTCTTCTTCTCTCTTCCCCCTTTCTCCTCTCTTCCCCTTTCTCCTTCCTTCCCCCTTTCCCCTTTCTCCTTACTTCCCTCTTCCCCTTTCTCTTCTCTTCCCCCCTTTCCCCTCTCTCCTCTCTTCCCCTTTCTCCTCTCTTCCCCTCTTCCCTCTCTCCTCCCTTCCCTCTGCGCCTCCTTTCTTCCCTCATTTTTTTTTGTCTTTCTCTATCTATTTCTCTTCCTTTTTCTGTTTTTCGTGTTTATGTTGTTATTATAACTGTTATTATATTTTTCTTCTGTTGCTCCTGTTGTTATTCTTGTTTCGTTATTATTGTTGTTGTTATTCTTGTTGTAGTTTATCGTTGTTGTTCTTGATCCTTGTTGTTACCGCCGCTGTTATTATTTGCAATGCGCCATCTCCCCATTCTCTTTGTGAATGAGTGATGTGCCCTGGCTCTGTGTTTCCTTATTCATGAGTAATGTTTGTAGTTATTTGTTCATTTGACTCTGTGAATGATGTTTTTATTTATTTATTTTTTTTTATTTATTTTTTTTTTTTATCTCGGACAGTTTGATTTTTTTTTCTCTCTCTTTCTCCTCTAAATCGTGCCTTCCTTCACTCTCTGTTCCTTTCTTTTATATCTCTTGTCTCTTTTTCTCGTTTGTTTGTCTCTGTCTGTCTTGTCTCTATCACTCACTCACTTTCTCTTCTCTCTCTCTCTCTTTCTCTCTCTCTCTCTCTCTCTCTCTCTCTCTCTCTCTCTCTCTCTCTCTCTCTCTCTCTCTCTCTCTCTCTCTCTCTCTCTCTCTCTCTCTCTCTCTCTCTCTCTCTCTCTCTCTTTCTCTCTCTCTGCGCGCTCTCTCTCTCTCTGTGTGAAATGTGTCTGTCTCTGTTCGTCTGTTTATTTCTTTCTTTCTCTCTCTCTCTGTCTCTCCGTCTCTCTGTCTTTCTGTGTCTGTCTCTTGTTATATATATATATATATATATATATATATATATATATATATATATATATATATATATATATATATATATATATATATATATATATATAGAGAGAGAGAGAGAGAGAGAGAGAGAGAGAGAGAGAGAGAGAGAGAGAGAGAGAGATAGAGATAGATAGATAGATATCCCATCGCTAAGATGCATAAAAGAAATATGAAAAAGCAAGACGAAGCCAGACTAAAAACAAACAAACGAATAAGGGAATTGAGAGAGAGGGAGGAGACGAAGCGAGAGGAAGACGATGATGAAAGAAAGAATTGGAAGAGAAGTAGATAGAAGAGGAGGAAGAGGAGGAGAAGGAAGACGAAGACGATGATGAAAGAAAGAATAGGAAGATAAAGTAGAGAGATGTAGGAGACGAAGCTAGAGGTGAAGACGATGATGATAGAAGAATTGGAAGGGAAGAAGACAGAGGAGAAGGAGGAGAAGGAAGACGAACAGGGATGGGAGGAGTACCAAGAGGAAGAAGAGTAAAAGAAGGAAGAAGAAGAGTAACAAGAAGGAAGAAGAGTAAAAGATAGAAGAAGAGAAATATCAAGAAAATTAAGCAAATTAAAAGAGGAACAGGACGAAGGAGAGTAACAAGAACAGGGGGAGTAAAGAGAGGAAGAAGAGGTACAGGTGAAAAGATAAGAGAGTATAAAGATAAAAGATAAAAAGATTAAAGAAGACAAACAGGAAGAAGAAGAAGTGAGAAGAAGAATAACAGAGAAAAAATGAATAAAAGGTAGGAAGTGGAGAAACAGGAATAAAAGAAGGAAGACCAAAGAATAACAACAAAGAACAAAGAATGAAAGGTAGGAAGAGGAGAAACAGGAATAAAAGAAGGAAGACCAAAGAATAACAAAGAAAGAAAATAGGAAGAGCAAGATTAAGAGCATTAAAAGAAGGAAGACCAAAGAATAACAACAAAGAATAAAGAATAAAAGATAAGAAGAACAAGAGAAATAAAAGAACGAAGACCAAAAAATAACAACAAATAAAAAAAAAGAATAAAACGTAGGAAGAGCAAGAGAAACAGGAATAAAAGAAGGAAGACCAAAGAATAACAACCAAGAAGAGGAAGACAACAACAAAGCAAGAGAAAGATAAATAAAAGAAGGAAGACCAAAGAATAAAGAATAATGAAAGACAGGAAGAGCAAGAGAAAGAAGAATAAAAGAAGAAACACCAAAGAATAAAGAATGAAAGACAGGAAGAGCAAGAGAAAGAAGAATAAATGAAGAAACACCAAAGAATAAAGAATAATGAAAGACAGGAAGAGCAAGAGCAAGAAGAATAAATAAAGAAACACCAAAGAATAAACAATAATGAAAGACAGGAAGAGCAAGAGAAAGAAGAATAAAAGAAGGAAGACCACAGAATAAAGAATAATGAAAGACAGGAAGAGCAAGAGCAAGAAGAATAAATAAAGACACACCAAAGAATAAAGAATAATGAAAGACAGAAAGAGCAAGAGAAAGAAGAATAAATGAAGAAATACCAAAGAATAAAGAATAAAGAAAGACAGGAAGAGCAAGAGCAAGAAGAATAAATAAAGAAACACCAAAGAATAAAGAATAATGAAAAGAAGGAAGAGCAAGAGAAAGAAGAATAAATGAAGAAACACCAAAGAATAAAGAATAACGAAAGAAAGGAAGAGCAAGAGAAAGAAATAAAAGAAGGAAGAACAAAGAATAAAGAATGAAAGACAGGAAGAGCAAGAGAAAAGAAGAATAAATAAAGAAACACCAAAGAATAAAGAATAATGAAAGACAAGTAGAGCAAGAGAAAGAAGAATAAAAGAAGAAACACCAAAGAATAAAGAATAACGAAAGACAGGAAGAGCAAGAGAAAGAAGAATAAAAGAAGAAACACCAAAGAATAAAGAATAATGAAAGACAGGAAGAGCAAGAGAAAGAAGAATAAATGAAGAAACACCAAAGAATAAAGAATAACGAAAGACAGGAAGAGCAAGAGCAAGAATAATAAATAAAGACACACCAAAGAATAAAGAATAATGAAAGACAGAAAGAGCAAGAGAAAGATGAATAAAAGAAGGAAAACCAAAGAATAAAGAATAACGAAAGACAGGAAGAGCAAGAGGAAGAAGAGCAAGAGAAAGAAGAATAAATGAAGACACACCAAAGAATAAAAAATAACGAAAGACAGGAAGAGCAAGAGCAAGAAGAATAAATGAAGAAACACCAAAGAATAAAGAATAACGAAAGACAAGAAGAGCAAGAGCAAGAAGAATAAATAAAGAAACACCAAATAATAAAGAATAACGAAAGACAGGAAGAGCAAGAGGAAGAAGAGGAAGAGGAAAGGAGCCTATTCCTCCTGAGAGAAACTTCCCGAAAATATACACGCGAGAGAGCCCAGGTATGCTCCGAAGTTCGGCTTCATGCGCGGATCCTTGGATAAACTTCGCGATCCAACGGCCGCCTTGTTATAACGGTGCGAGAGAGACAGTGAACGGTCGTTATACGTGTGTGATGGTGATGATACGGGCATGGGAGTGATGATGATAATGATATTGATGATAATGATGAGGGATGATAATGATGATGATAATGATGATGATAATAATAATAATCAATAATAATAATAATAATAATAATAATGATAATAATAATAATAATAATAATAATAATAATTATAATAAAGAAAAATGCATATCTATCGTTCTAGACAATCCACCGTCTAGATAGGTATATATATATATGTATATATATATATATATATATATATATATATATATATATATATATATATATATATATATATATATATATATATATATATATATATATATATATATATATATATATAATATCTATATATATATATATATAAATATATATATATATATATATATATTTATATATATGTATAAATATATATATATATATATATATATATATATATATATATATATATATATATATATATATATATATATATATATATATATACATATATATATATACATATATATAATACATCTGATAGATAGCCATGCCTTTATTCCTGTCTATATGCATGTCTGTCTGTATACGTATATTCACTAGGTCGAGCCATGCACCATAAATGGATTGATGAATGAATGAATCAGTCAATGAATGAATGATCTATAGTGAAATGGTGTAAACAGGAGGGCTTAAAGTGCTTTCTAAAAGTTATGATGATAGTGATGATGAGAATGCTGGTGAATGATGATTATGATGAGAATGATGGTGAATGGTGATTATGATGATAATGATGATGAGAATGCTGGTGAATGATGATTATGATGAGAATGATGGTGAATGGTGATTATGATGATAATGATGATGAGTATGATGGTGAATGATGATTATGATGATAATGATGGTGAATGATGATTATGATGATAATGATGATGAGTATGATGGTGAATGATGATTATGATGAGAATGATGGTGAATGGTGATTATGATGATAATGATGATGAGTATGATGGTGAATGATGATTATGATGATAATGATAACAGTGATGATGATACTATGATAATCATCATTCTAGTAATAACAATAATAATAACAATAATAATGACAATGATAATAGAAATAATAAATAATGGTAATAATGATAATGATGATAATGATAATGGTAGAAATTATAATAGTGATATTAGTGATGATAATGATAATGATGATAATGATAATAATAATGATAATAATAGTAATAATAATCATAAAATAATGATAATAACAACAAAATTGTAACGATAATGATAATAATAACAATGATAAAAAGAGTAATGGTAATAATAATATTGATAATGATGATGGTGATGATGATGATGATTGATGATGATGATGATGATGGTGATGGTGATGGTGATGATGATGTTGATAATAATGATAATAATAATAATTGTAGTAATAGTAATAATGATAATAGTAATCTGAATAAAATGTATAACAATGATAATCACAATCAATATCATCATTATAACAATGATGATAATGATAATAAAAATTAATAATAGTAACAATAAAAATAATGACAACAATTATAAGAATAAAATGATAATAATGATAATGATAATAACAATGATATTAAAAGTGATAACAATGGTAATAATAATAATGATAATGGTGATTATAGCGATAATGATAATTATAAGAATAATATTGATGATAATAATAATAATAATAATAATGGTAATAATAACAAAATGATAATGATGATAACAATAATCATAAAAATGATAATGATGATAACAATAATCATAAAAATGATAATGACGATAATAACAATGACCACCAAATAATGAAAATGATGATGATAATAATGATAACAATAATAATAACATCAATAATAACAGCAATGATAGCAATAGCAGCAGTAGTAATAACAATAATCCCCATACATAGATATGCATACGTGTTCCAAT
>NC_091578.1:4181747-4186376 GCF_042767895.1 Penaeus vannamei
ACGAATCACATCTCTCTCTCTCTCTCTCTCTCTCTCTCTCTCTCTCTCTCTCTCTCTCTCTCTCTCTCTCTCTTCTCTCTCTCTCTCATCTCTCTCTCTCCTCTCTCTCTCCCTCTCTCTCTCTCTCACTCTCTCTCTCTCTCTCTCTCCCTCCACTCCCTCTCTCTCTCTCTCTCGAAATATGCGCTTCTCTACCGCATTTTTTCTCTAAATTGCTTGTCCCTGTCCACCCCCCCCCCCCCACTTCCCGTCCCCCCCCCCCGAACTTGGACAGTTCAGTTGAAACTAATGTATAATAAGTCTACGAACTTCGGCCAGTCCCGCCTGTTTTGGCATTCGATAAACTGGCCAAAATTACTGAAAATTCACGGCTCGCAAACTTGCCATTTTATATTCCCTAATTATCTGTAACTGATAATCTAATCATATACCTCATTTTGCCCTCCCCCTCTCCCCCTCTCCCTCCCTCCCTCCTCTCCCTCAAAAAAAAGAAAGAGAGAGAGAGAGAGAGAGCGAAAAAAAAAATGGAAAAAGAAAAAAGGAAAAAAAAGAAGAGGGATTTTAAAATTCTGCGGCAAATCGTATCTGACATTTCGACTGTAATTTCTGGAAACAAAAAAAAAACAAAAAAAATATTTTAGTTTGTTTGTGGGCGAGATAATATTAGATATTGCGGCAGAATAATTCCATTTGCCTTGCTTTCTAAACGCGGTAAACAAGACCCATCACCGAGTTTCATTTCTATGCCGTTCTTGTAATAATTGAAACTTTAGACACGGAGAATGATAACGGAAAAGAGGAGAAAGAAAATCGATGGAATAGGATATATATGTTGCTCAAACTAGACGAGAAAAAGGGATGAAAAAGAAGGAATATAATTTCCTGGAGTCGGGCTGGCCGAAGACAGGAGCGCGGCGTGAGTGTCTCCACCGCCACGCCAGCGCCGTTAGTTCGCCAGGCGGCCGCGAGGTGGCAGCACCTGACGGGGGCGCTGAAGGGGGGGCCGACCCAGTCTTCGAGTCCCGTCTCCTCGCGTCGCCCACCCCGCCCACCTAACCTCCAACGCCCACTTCACCTTGGGCTGCCCACTTCCCTTTGTGAACAAGAGCGAATTGTTTTATGACATTCTCTCTCTCTCTCTCTCTCTCTCTCTCTCTCTCTCTCTCTCTCTCTCTCTCTCTCTCTCTCCCTTTTTTCTTTATAAATATGATTTTCTCGATCCTTGTGTGCTCCCCCCCTACCCCCACCCCCCCTACCCCCACCCCCTTTTTTTCCTCCTCAGACGGCATAGATCCCCCCATCCCCCCCTTCCCCCCTTCCCCCCTCTTCCCCTCCCCCCCCTTACTGACTCCAGCTTAATCTGCCGAAAGCGTAAACGATTTCGATTCATTAAACAGCGAGATAATGGACGCGGCCGCCCATTCGATGCGCCCCATGGCCTCCTCCCTCCTTCCTTCCTCTCCTCCTTCCCTTCCTCCTCCCTCCCTCCTCCTCCTTCCCCACCTCCCTCCCTCCTCCTTCTTCTTCTTCTTCTTCCTCCTCCTCCTCCTCCTCCTCCTCCTCCTTCCCTTCCTCCCTCCCTCCTTCCCCTCCCTCCTTCTCCACCACTCTTACCTCCTCCCTTCTCCTCCTCTTCTTCATCTTGTTCCTCCTCCTCCTCTTCTTCTCCTTCCTTCCTTCTTCCTCCTCTTTCTTCTTCTTCTTCTTCTCCTCCATCCTCTTCTTCTTCTTCTTCTTCTCCCTCCCTTCCTTTATTTCCTCTCCTCCGCCACCACCTCCACCTCCTCCTTCCTCCTCCTCCTCTTCTTCTTCTTTCCTTCTTCCTCCTCCTCCTCCTCCTCCTCCACCACCTCTTCCTCCTCCTTCCCCTCCTCCTCCTTTCCTTCTTTCCTCCACCTCCTCCTCCTACCACGCCACCACCTCCACCACTCACACCACCTCCTTCCCCTCCCTCCCTCCCTCCTCTTCTTCTTCTTCTTCCTTCTCCTCCTCCTCTTCTTCTTCTTCCCTACTCCTCCTCCTCCCTCTCTCTTCTTCTTCTTCTTCCTCCTTCTCCTCCTCCCTCCCTCCTGTGCCCCTGCTTCCTCTTCCTCCTCCTCCTTCTCTTCTTTCTCTCATTCCACCTCCTCCTCCTCCTCTTCTTCTTCTTCTTCCTCCTTTCTACTCCTCCCCTTCCTTTCCTTTCTTCCTTCCTCCTCCTCCTCCTCTTCTTCTTTCTTCTTCCTTCCTTCCTCCTCCTCTTTCTTCTTCTTCCTCCCTCCTCTTCTCCTTCTTCTTTTCAAATTTCACTCCCCTCCCTCCCTCCCTCTTCCTCAAGGACGCGGACCTCAGCGTAGGACACCACACATGACTTAACACTAACCCCCACCCCACCCCTCTCCTCCCCCCCTCCCCCCAAAAAAAAAACGAAAAAAACAAACAAACAAACACAATAGCACGTTTACGAGTTTGTTTATTCAACGATCTGTGTGTTTGTGTGTACTCTCGTGTGGATACAGATGCACTCTGTTTCTGGCTCTTTGTTTCTATATATCAATCGATGCTTCTCTTTTTCTCTCTCCCTAAACATATATGTATATATATATATATATATATATATATATATATATATATATATATATATATATATATATATATATATATATATATATATATACACACACCCACACACACACACACACACACACACACAAACACCCACATATATATGTATATATATAATGTGTGTGTGTGTGTGTGTGTGTGTGTGTGTGTGTGTGTGCGTGTGTGAATATGTGCGTGTGTGTATCCGTGCATGCGTATGTGTGTTTGCATGTGTGTGTGTGTTTCGTACGTACATACATATATGTACACCAACAAGTATACAAAATTCCCACAGATATATCCACAAATGTATATGAGTATATGAGTATATCTGCCTGTGATAGCTATACGTATCCGTTTCTCATTTTAATATGCACATACACACATATAGACAGAGAAGAATATATATATTTTTTCACGCAAAAAGTAATTAGGAAGGCAAAAAGTTAATTACTCAGGTGCCCGTAGGTGAAAACAATTAACTGCGGGGGACCAGCCAGTGTAGCATCTGTGAGCAAAAGTTTTATACATTTATAAATATGTATGTAATTCATAGATGTATGATATCGCAAATCCAGCTTCCATTTTCATCCCGAAATTATGAGAGACGAGAATGAAAAAAAAAAAAAAAAAGAAAAAAAATTCGCATAAACTCGACTCGGATAAATAAAGTTGACAATGAGGGCTTATTTATCTCTCTCGGATCCGATGTTTAACCGATCTCGGAGGAGGAGGAGGAGGGAGCGCTTTTCTGCCACGCGCCACGCCCTTCATGCCACGCCTGCCGCTACTTTCGGCACGTGCGCCGCCGTATCCGCGTATCACTTTTTGCTGCCTTACTTTTCACCGTGCATCTCTCATGCTGCATCTGCCATGCCTTGTGCTTCTTCTTCGGGGAGGAGGGAGGACGCGGGGAGGAGGAGGACGATTGGGAGGAGGAGGAGGAGGAGGAGGAGGAGGAGGAAGAGGGGGGGGTGGAGGAGGAAGAGGGGGGAGGAGGAGGAAGAGGTGGAGGAGGAGGAGGAGGGGAGAAGGGAGGGGGAGGAGGGAGAGAGTGGGGAGGAGGAGAGAAGAAGAGTGAGGAGGGGGAGGAGGGTGGGGAGGGAGGGCCAAGGGGGGGAGGAGGGAGGGGGAGGAGGGAAGAGGGAGGAGGGGGAAGAGGGGGAGGAGGAGGAGGAGGAGAGGGAGGAGGAGGAAGGCGGGAAGGAGGAGGAGGGAGGAAGAGGGGGAGGAGGGAAGTGAAGAGGGGAGGGGGAGGAGGAGGAGGGGGGAGGGAGGGCCAAGGGAGGAGGAAGAAGAGGAGGTGGGGGAGGAGGAGGAGGAGGAGGGGGAAGGAGGAAGACTTAGAGGAGGGAGAGGGAGGAAGAGGAGGGGGAAGGAGGAAGAAGAGAGTGGGAGGAAAGGAGGAAGAAGAGGAGGGAGGGAGGAGGAGGGAAGAAGAGGAGGGAGGGAGGGAGGAGGAGGAGGAGGAGGAGGAGGAGGAGGAGGAGGAGGAGGAGGAAGAAGAGGAGGGAGGGAGGGGAGGAGGAGGAGGAGGGAGAGGAGGTGTGGTGGTGGAGGGAGGGAGGGAGGGAGGAGAGGTGGTGGAGGGAGGGCCAAAGGAGGAGGGAGGAGGAGGAGGAGGGAGGGAGGAAGGAGGAGGAAGAGGGGGGGGGGATAACGAGGGAAATAGGGAACGAATAGACTGTTTGTTTGTTTGTTTGCTTATTCAGATAAGTTCCGACTGCTACTTGGTCCCAGAGAGAGAGAGAGAGAGAGAGAGAGAGAGAGAGAGAGAGAGAGAGAGAGAGAGAGAGAGAGAGAGAGAGAGAGAGAGAGAGAGAGAGAGAGAGAGAGAGAGTGAGAGAGAGAGAGAGAGAGAGAGAGAGAGAGAGAGAGAGAGAGAGAGAGAGAGAGAGAGAGAGAGAGAGAGAGAGAGAGAGAGAGAGAGAGAGAGAGAGAGAGAGAGAGAGAGAGTAGAAGGAGAAGACATGAAGATGATTAAAACAGAATAAAAAGATAAATAGAAGATATGAGAAACAAGAGAAGAAAATAGGAAAAGAGAAG
>NC_091578.1:4199376-4201876 GCF_042767895.1 Penaeus vannamei
ACAAACTAACATACACACACACAAACCACAAACTAACACACACACACAAAACACAAACTAACAAACACACACACACACACAAACCACAAACTAACATACACGCACACAAATCACAAACTAACATACGCACACACAAAACACAAACAAACACACACACACACACAAACCACAAACTAACATACACACACACAAACCACAAACTAACACACACACACACAAAACACAAACTAACAAACACACACACACAAACTAACACACACACACAAACCACAAACTAACACACACACACAAAACACAAACTAACACACACACACACACACAAACACAAACTAACACACACACACACACACACAAACCACAAACTAACATACACACACACAAACCACAAACTAAAACACACACACAAAAAACACAAACTAACAAACACACACACACACACAAACCACAAACTAACATACACACACACAAACCACAAACTAACACACACACACAAAACACAAACTAACTAAACAGCACACTTACACACACAAACCACAAACTAACATACACGTGCACACAAATCCACAAACTAACATACGCACACACTAAAAACACAAACAAACACACACACACACACACACAAACCACAAACTAACACACACACACACACACAAACACACAAAAAACACAAACACACACACAAACCACAAACTAACACAACACACACACAAAACACAAACTAACAAACACACAAAACACAAACACACACAAACAACAAACCAACAAACACACCCAACAAACAAACACCCCACCAGAGACCGAATCAATGACAGAGAAAAACAAACAAACAGAAAAAAACAGAGAGAAAAGAATGAAACAAAGAAAGAGAAAGAGAGAGAGAAAACAGTTTTAATGCCGGCTCGTTAGCAACGGCGAGACACAGTCCTTGCAATCGAGAGTGTTAAACTACATTTTCTTCTATCCTGCTCTTGCAACGTGTCTTTGCAACGACAAGAAAAGGCGGAAAAAGAAATAAAGAAGAAGAAAAAGAAGAAAAGAAAGAGGTTTGGGTGAGCGTCAAGTGGGCGTGTGTGTTCTTTGATCAGGGAAAATGTCCTTCGTTATAGTCATCATGTTTTCCCAAATTTCTCGTTTTCTTTTGTCTCTTGTTTCTGATTCATTCTCTCTCTCTCTCTCTCTTTTCCTCTTTCTTTGTCTCTATTTCTCTCTGTTTTCCTCTCTCTCTCTCTGTCTCTCTCTTTCTCTCTGTTTTCCTCTCTCTCTCTGTCTCTCTCTGTCTCTCTCTGTCTCTCTCTTTCTCTCTTTTCCTCTTTCTCTCTTTCTCTCTCTCTCTCTCTCTCTCTCTCTCTCTCTCTCTCTCTCTCTCTCTCTCTCTCTCTCTCTCTCTCTCTCTCTCTCTCTCTCTCTCTCTCTCTCTCCCTCTCTCTCTCTCTCTCTTTTCCTCTTTGTCTCTCTTTCTCTCTCTGTTTTCCTCTCTCTCTCTCTCTGTCTCTGTCTCTCTCTTTATCTCTTTTCTCTCTCTCTCCCTCTATCTCCTCTCTCTCTCTCTCTCTCTCTCTCTCTCTCTCTATCTATCTTTCTATTTCCCTCTCTCTGTCTTTGTCTCTGACTCTCTCTCTTTTTCTCTCTGGCTCTCTGTCTCTCTCTCTCCCTCCTTCCCTCTCTCATTCTCTCTCTCTCTTTCTGTCTCTCTCTTTCCTCTCTCTCTCCCTCTCTCTCTCTCTCTCTCTCTCTCTCTCTCTCTCTCTCTCTCTCTCTCTCTCTCTCTCTCTCTCTCTCTCTCTCTCTCTCTCTCTCTATCTCTCTATCTCTTCCCCCTCCCTCTCTCTCTCTCTTCTCTTCTCCTCTTCTTCTCCTTCTCTCTCTCTCTCTCTCTCCTCTCTCTCTCTCTCTCTCTCTCTCTCTCTCTCTCTCTCTCTCTCTCTCCCTCTCTCTCTCTCCTCCCTCCTCTTTCTCTTTTTTACCTAATACATCTCTTTCTTTCTTCCTCTGCCTCTATCTTTGCCTCTGTCTGTATGTCGCTTTGTCTCTCTCTCTATCTCTATCTCTCTCTCTCAAATATACATTAACCATAAATGATAACAACAATAACAATAACAACAGCAAAAAAAGACAAATTATACAACAACCATAAACAATAACAGCAACAATAACAACAACAGCAACAACAGAAAAAAGACAAATTATACAACAACCATTAACAATAACAACAACAATAACAACAACAACAACAAAATATACAACAACCATAAACAATAACAACAACAATAACAACAACAGCAACATCAACAAAAATACAACAACCATAAACAATAACAACAACAACAACAACAAAAAAGTGACAAATTATACAACAACCATAAACGATAACAACAACAATAACAACAACAAAAAGAGGCAAATAATACAACAACCATAAACAATAGCAACATAAATAAATAATAATGAAAAAGATAAAAAATAATACATTTTTTCCCCTCCAGCCAGCTTCAGAGACGAA
>NC_091578.1:4206876-4209376 GCF_042767895.1 Penaeus vannamei
GGGGGTTTAGGGGGGAAGGAGGAGGAGGAAGAAGGAGGAGGAGGAGTAGGAGTAGTAGGAGGAGGAGGGGGTTGAAGTCTCCCACCCCCCCTCCCTCTCTCTCTCTCTCCTCCCCCTTCCCT
Organism: Penaeus vannamei; assembly: GCF_042767895.1. NCBI lineage: Eukaryota > Metazoa > Arthropoda > Malacostraca > Decapoda > Penaeidae > Penaeus > Penaeus vannamei. The sequence continues at coordinate 4,206,999 of NC_091578.1, forward strand.
CCCCATCCCCTCCCCCCCCCTTCCCCCAGGTCGGGCTGAGTGGCCAGGCGGTCGTCTACTGGGTTCCCTGGCTTGGCTGGCTGCTTTGGCTCGCTGCACTGGAGTTCCCGCTTCATGCCCAGCTTAGTTCATCGTGTAATTTTGCATTTGGGCGCCACAAGTGAAGAATAAGAGTTAGTGGCCCACGAAACAGGAGTTAGTCGCCCATGGAATGGACTATAAAACAGGGACAGAGCCGAGCGGGGACAGTGTGGGCCGGCTGGGCGAGGGAGCAGGAGCGGGTCCCTGGGGCTCGTGCTGAGGCTGAGGGCGCCGCTCCTGCTGGCGTCCTGAAGGAGGAGGAAGGTGGGTGGGGGGCGGTAGGGGGAAGGGGGGGAGAGAGAGAGAGAGGGGGGAACTCTGCCACGCTCCGCGACGTCGTCCTCCCGGCAGGTCGTGGGAGGTAATTAGATCGCTAACGACCTCCGCGACTCCGGTTTTACGAGCGTCAGTCGGCCGGCCGCCCCGCTCGTTCGGCCGGAGCTCGTCCTCGGGTCCTGCGGGAGCGAGGGGAGCGAGCGAGCGGCGGAGGGCGCGGCGGGGAGGCGGGCGGGGGACGGGGCGAGGGGAGGGGGGGCACGGAGGGGAAGGGGGATGGGGGGGGGAGCAGAGCAGGGGAGTCACCAACGTCGAGGTGACACTTGGACTCCCCCCCTCTCCCCCCCCGCCTCCGTCCTTCCCTGCCCCCCCCCCCTCTCGTCCCCCCTCCCTTCCCCTCCTCTTCCCCAACGCCTTCCCCGCTGCAAGAAACTCCGAAGACGACGACGCCCACAGTGTCAGTGCCGCGACGCCCTGCCGCAGAAAAAGCGAACAGAAATTAAGAAAAGATCTTTTAAATAGCAAACGAAGGAAGAAAAGACGAAAGAAGCAGACGAAGAAGAAGAAGAAAAAAAACAAGAGGAGAAACATCTCTCTCTCCTCCTCCTCCTCCTCCGCCGCCGCCGCCGCCGCCGCCCGCCCCCCGCCCGCCGCCCGCCCGCCCGCCGACTACAGGAGACCGCCCGACAGAGTGCTTCGAGAGCGCCGCGTCCCTCCCCTCGCAGCGGTGTCGCCCGCGGAACGGAGAGCGAGAGAGAGAGAAAGAGAGAGAGAGAGAGAGAAGAGGGAGAGAGAGAGAGAGAGAGCCAACATCTCCCCCATCGCCCGCCCTCCACGCCTCTCGCGACAGAGGCCCGGTCTCCTCACGCCCACGAGTTAATGAGGATTTGATCGTTTTCCCAATTGACTTTGTGTTCATCGCCGACGCCCGTGTCTGTGATTGATCGCCGCCCCCGAGTGCTTGTGTTATTGTTCTTGTTCTTGTTCTCCTATATCGCCCTGTTGTGCGGACCCCCAATAGAAAGAAAGAGAGAAAAAGTCCCTCTAGTGTCTCTACGCGTCCAGACCCCCCTCCAAAAGAGTACACGATCTTATTCATTTCTCTCTCTCTCTCTCTCTCTATTCCTTCCCCCCTTCTTCCCCCCCCCTCCCCACCTTCTCTACTCCCTTCTCCCCCCTCTCCCGATCCATTTTTATTTCGGTGCGTCGATAGAACTCCGATCAGCCGTTCCTGAAGTGATCTGAAGCCACGGGGTCGAGGGCGTCGATCGGGGGTCCAGGTCCTCCTCCTCAGGTCCTCCTCCTCAGGTCCTCCTCCTCCTCCTTGTGTCCTGCGTGTGATGTTGTTCGGCCGTGAACCTCCGGGCGGCGGTGGAGGGCTTTCGAAGGACACGAGCGCCCTCGGGAAAGAATCTGAAGAGGGTCGGATTATTATTATTTTTGATTGACTGGGTTTTGTCATCGTTGTTATCGTCGTTATTGCTATTACTGTTGTTGTTGTTGTTGTTATCTGTATTATCTCTATTGTTGTTGGTGTTATCATCATCATCATCATCATTGTTATTATTATTATTATTACTATTATTATGATCATTATTATTATTTTCATTAGCATTGCTATCATTCCGATTACTACTATTATCATCATTATGATTAGTATAATTATTGTTGTTATTATTATTGTTGTCGTTATTACTATTATTATTATCATGATTACAATTTTCATCATTGTTGTTATTATCATTATTGCTATTATCATTATCATCCTCATCATTGTTGTGTTTCTTGTTGTTATTGCCAATATTATTATCATTATTATTCTATTATTATTATTATTATTACTATTGCTATTATCATTATTATTAGTAGTACTATTTCTATTGTTATTATTATTATTACTATTATTATTATCATTATTATTGTTATCATTATTATTACTATTATTATTATCATTATTATTATCATTAATATTATCATCACTATCATTATCATTATCGTTATTAGTATTACAATTATTATTA
>NC_091578.1:4250796-4253296 GCF_042767895.1 Penaeus vannamei
GGGTGGAGGTGGTCTTGCTACTTCTTCCTCCCTCTCTTTCCTTCTCCATCTTCCCTATCTCTTCCCTTTGCCCTTTCCCCCTTTCCCTCTCTTCCTTACCTTTACCTACTTCCTCTCCCTTTCCCTCTCTTCCCTATCTTCCCTTTGCCCCTTTCCCCTTTCCCTCTCTTCCCTACCTCTTACCCCTTTTTTCTCCCCCTCCTCACACTTCCCTTAGCTGAACGACCCTCAGCCTCCCTTTCCCTCTCTCCCTCTTCTTCTTACTCCCTCCTCACTTCCTCCCTCCCTCCTTCCCCTTTTCCCCCTACCCTCTTCTCCCACCTTCCCCTTTCTCCTATCATTCCTCCTTTTTCACTCCCTCCTCCCCTTCCCCCTTGCCCCCCACCCCTTCTCCCACCTTCCCCTTTCTCCTATCATTCCCCCTTTTTCACTCCCTCCCCCCCCACCCCTCCCACCCCCTCCTTCAGGTCCCTCCCGACGAAGGGATGTAATTAAATTATTCCGCCTTCAGGATTCCAATGGACGGAGGCGCTTCTTTCGGGGCCTGCGTCGACAGAAATCTAGGGGGGGGGAGGTGGGGGTAGGAGGGGGGAGGAGGTGGAGGGGTGAGGAGGAGGTGGGGTGAGGCGGAAAGGTGTTGGAGGGGAGGTGAGGGGAGGGGGTGGGGGGAGGGGAGGAAGTGGGGGTGGGGGGAGGTGGAGAGGAGGAGAGGTGTTGAGGGGGTGGGGGGGAGAGGTGTGGGGAGGGAGAGGTGTTGAGAGGGGGAGGGAGGAAGTGGAGTGGGGGAGGAGAGGTGTTGGAGGGAGGGAGATGTGTTGGAGGGGAGGGAGGAAGTGGGTGGGGAGGAGGAGAGGTGTTGAGGGGGGAGGGAGGTGGGTGGTGGAGGTGGAGGAAAGGGGGGAAGAGGAGGGTCATTGGAGGGAGAAGGAGAGATGTTGGAGTGGGGGGAGGGAGGAAGTGGGTGGGGGAGGAGGTGAGGTGGAGGTGAGCAGGGGGAGTGGGGTGTGACGGGCGGGGGCAAGGAACGTTGGAGGTGTGGAGGGTGGGGGGAGGAGGGAAGTTCGAGTGAGGGGAGGTGGGGGAAGAGGGAAGTTCGAGGAGGGGAGAGTGGGGGAGAAAGGGGGCAAGAAGGAATGTTGGAGGTGGGGGGAGGGGTGGTGGAGATGGGGGAAGGGAGGGGACAAAGCAGGAAGCTGGAGGCAGGAGGTAGTGGGGTGAAGAGGGGGGAGTGGGAAGGGGGGGTGGTGCAGGATGCTGGAGGTAGGGGGAGGAGGTGCAGATGAGGGGTAGGGCAGGATAGGTTAGAAGGAATAGAGGAGGGGGAGGGGGAGTGGATAGGGAGGGATGATAAGAGAGAGAATAGAGAGATAGGGAAGGGAGGATAGGAGGATAATAAAGGAGGGGAGAGGAGGATAAGAGAACAAAAGAAGAGGGGAGATGGGAGGATAGGGAAGAGACCAGAGGAAGGAGAGGAAAAATTGATAACGGGAAAGGGATAACTAGAGACAAAGAGCAGATAAAGATTGATAAATAGATAAACATACATTAACACACAGATAGATAAACAAATGAGAGGGTAGATAAGAGAGACAGGAGGGAATGGGAGAGAGAGAAAAATAAAGATATATAGATAGATAGATAGATAGAGAGAGTGAGAGAATGAGAGAGAGAAGAATGAGAGAGAGAAGAATGAGCGAGAGGGAGAATGAGAGAGAGAGAGAGAGAGAGAGAGAGAGAGAGAGAGTGACAGAGAGAGAGAGAGAGAGAGAGAGAGAGAGAGAGAGAGAGAGAGAGAGAGAGAGAGAGAGAGAGAAAGACCTAGAGAGAGATAGAGAGAGAGAGAGAGGATGAGAGAGAGAGAGAAATAGAGAGAAAGAAAGAAAAATAAATAAGTGATAGACTCTAACTCCTCAGACAAGAGAGAGAGAGAGAGAGAGAGAGAGAGAGAGAGAGAGAGAGAGAGAGAGAGAGAGAGAGAGAGAGAGAGAGAGAGAGAGAGAGAGAGAGAGAGAGAGAACTAGAGAGAGATAGAGAGAGAGAGAACGAGAGAAAGAGAAGAGAAATAGGAAGAGAGAGAGAGAGAGAGAGAGAGAGAGAGAGAGAGAGAGAGAGAGAGAGAGAGAGAGAGAGAGAGAGAGAGAGAGAACGAGAGAGAGAGAGAACTAGAGAGAGATAGAGAGAGAGAGAGAATGAGAGAGAGAGAGAAAAGAAAAAAAATCCACACACCACAGACGATTTTCTTTCTTTTTTCTCTTTTTTTCTTACAAGCGGCGGTTTCTTGACGAAAAAAAAAATCCTTCGAGGTTTAAAAAGGTTTGTAATTTTTTTGTTTTTTTTTTTTGTTCATTTTTCTTATGGGATTTTTTATATATATATATATTTTTAGGAGGATTTATGGGTGTGAGGAGATGACATTTCGGAAGGATGGGGGGGGGGGAAGGGGAATAAAGATAGGAAATGATAAAGAACAAAAGATAAGGGTCAGAAGAGAGATAAATAG
>NC_091578.1:4288109-4290609 GCF_042767895.1 Penaeus vannamei
GGGAGGGAAGGGTGGGGAAGGGTGGGGGAGGTGGAAGGGGTTTAAGGGGTAGATGGAGTGGGGGGGAAGGTGAGGGGAGGAAGGAGAGGAAAGTGGGAAGGGGTTAGAGGGTAGAAGAACTGGTGGAAGGGGGGGGAAGGAGGGGAGTGGAGTGGGAGAAAGGGGGGGGGGGGAGGAGGGGAGGGGAGTGGGAGAAAAAGGGGGGGGAAGGAGGGGAGGGGAGTGGGAGGGGGTTAGGGGTTAAGTGGGGGAGGGAAGGGAGGGGGATAGGAAGGGGGTTAGGGGGTAGAGGGAGTGGGGGGAAAGGGGTGAGGGAATTAAGGGAGAGGGAAAGGTTTTAAAGGAGAGGAGAGGGGTAAGGAGAAGGGGGAAGGGGTTAAGGTAAGAGAAACGGGGGTTAGGGAAGAAGGAGGGGGTTAGGGAAGAGGTAGGGTGCCAAGAGAAGGGGAATTGGGGAATGGGTGAAGAGAGAGGGGAGGGAACGGGTGGGGGGGTTGTAGGAAGAAGGGAAGAGTGATGAGAAGGTGGAGAGGGGAGGGGATGGATATATATGTCTCATCTGTCTGTCTTTGTCTGTCTGCCTGTCTGTCTCTCTGTCTCTCTCTCCTTCCTTCCTCTCTCTCATTCTCTCTCTCTCTCTCTCTCTCTCCCTCTCTCTCTTCCCTCTCACCCCCCTCCTCTCTCTCTCTCTCTCTTCTCTTTCGGTCTGTCTCTGTCTCAGTTTCTCTCTCTCTCTCTCTCTCTCTCTCTCTCTCTCTCTTCCTCTCTCTCTCTCTCTCTCTCTCTCTCTCTCTCTCTCTCTCGCTCTCTCTACTTCTCTTTCTCTCTCGCTCTCTCTCTACTTTTCTTTCTCTCTTCTCTCCCTCTTGTTTCTTTTCCTCCACTTCCCTTTATCGTCTCACCCTATTTCCCAATTCCTTCCTTTTTCCTGCTCTCCCTATTTCAAGCTTACTATTTTCTTCTCTCTCTTTTTCTTGCCTTATTCCCTCTTCTCTCTTCTTCCTCCTCTTATTTTCCTCCTTCCCCTTTCTCTCACTCTTCCTCTTTTTCTTATCAACTAGTTCTTCGCTTTTCTTCCTCTCCTATTTCCAATTTTTCTCGATTTCTTCTTTCCCTATTATACGGTTCCTTCATCTTCTCCTCCCTCTCCACTATTTTCCCAGCTCCACCAATTTCCTCCTTCCCCTTTTTTTACCCATCCTCCCCGCTTTTCATCATTTTTCTCCCTATTTCCTTCTCCCCCATCCTCCACCTATCTCCCCGTTTTTTCTTCTTCCTTTCTGCTTTCTTCTCTCCTTCCTCCTCCTCTCCTCTTCTTCCCTCCTTTCCTCCTCCCTTCCCACCCTTCTTTCTTTCCTCTTCTTCCCTTCCTATCACATTCCCTCCTTCCTTCCCTCCCTTTCCCACCTTCTCTCTTTCCTGCCTCATCCTCTTTCCTCCTTCCTCTCCCCTCTTTTTCCTTCATCACATTTCCCTTTCCCCCCTCCTTTCCCTCCCCCTCATCACCTCCTATCTCCCCCGCTCATCCTCTCTTTCCCTCCCTCTTCTTCCTTCCTCCCCCTTCCCTTCCTTCCCCCTTCCCCTTCCCTATTTCCATCCTCCCTTCTCTTTCCCCCTTTTTCCTTCCCTTCCTCCCCACCCTACCTCCCTGCTCCTCATCCTCCTCCTTTTCTTCCCATCTTTCTTCATCCTCTCTTCCTTCCCTCCTTCCTCCCCACCCTACCTCCCCGCTCCTCATCCTCCTTCTCCCTCCTTCATCCCTCCCTTCTTCCTTCCTCCTCTTTTTCCTCCCACCCTACCCCTCCCCTGCTCCCCATCCCCTTTTTCCCCTCTTTCCCTTCCTTCCTTCCTCTCTCCTTTCCTCCCTCTTTCCCTCCTTTCCCCCTCCTATTCAACCTTCTCCCTCCTTTTTCCTCTTTCCCCCTCTCCCTTCCCTCCTTCCCTCCCTCCCACCCGCCTCTTCCCTCCCTTCCACCTCCTCCTTTTCCCCAACCTTTCTTCCCCCCTTCCTTTTCCCTCCTCTTCCCTTCCCACCCCTACCTCCCCGCTCCCTCACCCTTTCCTTTCCCCCTCTTCTCTCCCTCCTCCTTTCCCCCCGTCCTGACCTCCCCACCCTACCCCCCGGATCACCTGCCCGCTCTTTCCTTCCTTCCCCCAAGCTTTGCCACCCCTTCTTCCTTCCCTCCTTCCTCTCCACCCTACCTCCTCGCTCCTCATCCTCCTTTTCCCCTCTTTCTTCCCTTCTTCCTTCCCTCCTTCCTCCCCACCCTCCCTCCCCGCTCCCCATCCTTCCTTTCCCCCTCTTTCTTTCCCTCCTCCTTCACCTCGGTCTGACGTCACTCTCCGCCGGATCACCTGCCCGCCTTTCCACCAAGCAGCGCCACCCCCTTCGCGTCGCTGCATCTCAGGTAAACAAATTACAGCTGTGTGTTACTTCGGCTGTGTGCAAGGTAAAGCCTCTCGCTTCTCGTTTTCGCCTCTCTCTCTCTCTCTCTCTCTC
>NC_091578.1:4333532-4336032 GCF_042767895.1 Penaeus vannamei
AGAAGTAATGATAAGCAACATCAGATCATTAATAACAGAAATCATAATAAGGGTATTGTGATATAAACACACACAATACACATATATATCTTATACACACACACACACACATACACACACACTACACACACACACACACAGATATTATTATACATATTATATTAATATATTTATTATATATATACACACACACACACACACACACACACACACACACACACACACACACACTCACACACACACACACACACACACACACACACACATATATATATATATATATATATATATATATATATATATATATATATATATATGTGTGTGTGTGTGTGTGTGTGTGTGTGTGTGTGTGTGTGTGTGTGTGTATGTGTGTGTGTGTGTGTGTGTGTGTGTGTGTGTGTGTGTGTGTGTATGTATGTGTGTATGTGTGTTCGCGCGTGTGTGTGTGTATGTATGTGTGTGTGTGTATGCATGTGTGTGTGTGTGTATGTGTATGTATGTATGAATATGTATATGCTTATAGTAATTTTTTTTTATTATTCCAACCGCCTCGAATTTCATTCCCATTTTACACATCATTTCCATGGCGATAATCAAATAAAATCCCAAATAAATATAGGAACAAAAGGAAAAGACAAATAAATGATATAAATAGCAAAATAACAAAAGTCAGATCATCTGCTTCCTAGCTTAACTTAACACGTTATGTTTACTGCGCGGAGTCGCAATTGATATGATAATCTGTCTCTTTGTGAATAAGGAATTTGCATATGCAGTGTCCTGGTCAGTTGTTGCACTTAATTCGCACTCTTCACTAAATTCAAAGTTGCTAATCGGGTCTAAACCCAAAAAGGGATAAGGATATGAAATCTGTGTTACCTCCTAACCTTTTTTTTTTTTTTTTTTTTTAGATCCTGTTTCTCTTCCCTCCCTTCCTTTCTTCTTCTCTCCTTTCTTCTTTCTCTCTGCCCATCTCGGCCTTCCTTTGGTGGGAAAAAAATGATAAAAATCTGTATTACCTCCCACCCCTTTCCTCTTCTTAACCCCTTTCTCCTCCCTTTCTCCTTCCTCCTCCCCCTTTCTGTTCCCTTCCTCCTTCCTCCTCCCACCTTTCTGTTCCCTTCCTCTTCCCCTTTCTGTTCCCTTCCCTCCTTCCCTCCCCTTCCCCCTTTCTGTTCCCCTTCCTCCTTCCTCCCTTCCCCCTTTCTGTTCCCTTCCTCCTTCCTCCTTCCCCCTTTCTGTTCCCCTTCCTCCTTCCTCTTTGCCTACTTTCTGTTCCCTTCCTCCTTCCTCCTCCCCCTTTCTGTTCCCTTCCCTCCTTCCTCCTTCCCCCTTTCTGTATCCCTTCCTCCTTCCTCCTCCCCCTTTCTGTTCCCTTCCTCCTTCCTCCCTCCCCTTTCTATTGCCTTCCTCCTTCCTCCTTTCTGTTCCCCTTCCTCCTTTTTCCCTCCTCCCCTTTCCCCTATCCCTTCCTCTTTCCTCCTCCCCTTTTCTGTTTCCCCTTCCTCCTTCCTCTCTCCCCTTTCTGCTCCCTTCCTCCTTCCCTCCTTCCCCCTTTCTGTTCCCTTCCTCCCCTCCCTCCTTTCCCTTCTCCTCCCTTCCTCCTTCCCTCCTCCCCTTTCTGTTCCCTTCCTCCTTCCTCCTCCCCCTTTCTGTTCCCTTCCCTCCTTCCCTCCTCCCTTTCTGTTCCCTTCCTCCTTCCTCCCTCCCCCTTTCTTGTTCCCTTTCCTCCCTTTCCTCCTCCCTCCCCTTTCTGTTCTCCTTCCTCCTTCCTCCTCCCCCTTTCTGTATCCCTTCCTCCTTCCTCCTCCCCCTTTCTGTTCCCTTCGTCCTTCCTACTCCCTCTCTCTGTATCCCTTCCTCCTTCCTCCTCCCCCTTTCTGTTCCCTTCCTCCTTCCTCCTCCCTTCCTCCTTCCTCCTCCCCCTTTCTGTTCCCTTCCTCCTTCCTCCTCCCCCCTTTCTGTTCCTGTTCCTCCTTCCTCTCTCCCCCCTCCCTTCCTGTTCCCTTCCTCCTTCCTCCTCCCCCTTTCTGTTCCCTTCCTCCTTCCTCCTTCCTCCTCCCCCTCTCTGTTCCCTTCCTCCTTCCTCCTCCCCCTTTCCCCTATCCCTCTGCGCATCTCGACCTTCCCTTGGTGGAAAAAACGGAAATGGCAGAATCCCACATCACACGGAATCTCAGTCACTTTCCCAATTACCCAACGGATCGCGGGCTTTTTCTCCTGGGAACCTCTCTTTAAGGAACACAATCCATTTAAAATCAATAACCGCCATTACGGCCGCTCTCACGACCCCACCGGCGCGTGTTTGGTGACCGTTGAACAAAGGGCGGGGAAGCCGGAGACAAAAGCGCGGGAGTGTGATGACCCTGAAACAAAGAAATGGCGGGAAGCGCAATTGTTCTCGGCTCGAGTTGAGTAGCCGCTGGAGAGAGGCGCTGTGGTCTCGCGGGGGTCCAGGACATACGTGATTTGAGCTCGTCTTTTGTGAACTCTCAAAAAA
>NC_091578.1:4341032-4343532 GCF_042767895.1 Penaeus vannamei
ACAATAGCAATAACAATAATGATAATGATAACGACTAATATGATAGCAATATTGATGATAATGATAATCATATCACAATACTAATGACAATTATATCAATGAAGACACATACATTAAAAATATTAATAAAAAATATCATTAATAAATCTAACGACAATAATGATAATGATAAGAGACAATGATAAAGATGATAAACAAGATATGTTAAATAATATAAAAATTAAGTATTGCAACTTTAGCTCCGCCCCCTCAATCTCTCTATTTTTCTTTCTTTCTTTCTTTCTTTCTTTTTTTCTTTCTTTCTTTCTTATCTTTCTTTCATTTTTCCTTCCTTCCTTTTTTTCTCTTTTATTGCGTAAATATTCCCATGAATATTCTTTCATTTATTTATTTTTTCTTTCTCTCTCTCTCTCTCTCTCTCTCTCTCTCTCTCTCTCTCTCTCTCTCTCTCTCTCTCTCTCTCTCTCTCTCTCTCTCTCTCTCTCTCTCTCTCTCTCTCTCTCTCTCTCTCTCTCTCTCTCTCTCTCTCTCTCTCTCTCTCTCTCTCTCCCTCTCTCTCTCTCTCTCTCTCTCTCTCTCTCTCTCTCTCTCTCTCTCTCTCTCTCTCTCTCTCTCTCTCTCTCTCTCTCTCTCTCTCTCTCTCTTTTGATAAAGGTGGAAGAAGGAAGAGGGAAAGATAAAAAGAGAAAGAGGGAATTGGAGGAAAAAGAGATAGAGAGGATAAACAGAAAATAAGATAGACAGGGAATATAGACAAACTAACAGATAGATAGATAAACAGGTAGACAGAACAAAGACAGATTGAGAAAAAAGGAAAATTTACAAAAAAAAACAAACAAACGCATTAAAGTCAACACTCAATAGACACGAGGTAGACAGAAAAACAAACAAACAGACAACTCGACAAACAGACAAACGCAGACAAAATAGACAAGTGAAATGCAACATAAAATCATGTCAGCGTTGCAAGATAAAATATCACCTCATTTTCTCTTCTTCTTCTTCTTCTTCTTCTTCTTCTTCTTCTTCTTCTTCTTCTTCTTCTTCTTCTTCTTCTTTATTTTCCTGTTATTTTCTGCCTGCACGTCAATCGTCTGTCATTTCGCAATTGCACGCAGGGAAGAGGAGAGAAGGAGAGGGAGAGAGAAGGAGAGGGAGAGAGAAGGAGAGGGAGAGAGAGAGTGGGGGAGGAGAGTGAGAGAAAGAGAGAGATGGAGGAGAGGGAGAGAAAGTGAGAGAGGGAGAAGAGGGAGGAAGAGATGAAGAGAGAGAGAAAGAGAGAGGGGGGTGAGAAAGAGGGGGAGAGGGTGGGAGAGAAACTGAGAGAGGAGAGGAGGGGGAGGAAGAGAGATGAAGAGGGAGAGAAAGAGAGAGAGAGGGTGAGAAAGGGGGAGAGGGAAGAGAAACTGAGAGAGAGGGAGGAAGGTAGATACGAAAGAGAGGAAGAGAGATGAAGGAAAGAAAGAGAGAGAGGGGGGAAGGGAGAGAAAGAGGGAGAGAGGGAGGAGAGGAAAAGAAAGAGAGAGAGATGAAGAGGGAGGGAAAGAGAGAGAGAGGGGGGGAAAGGAAGAGAAAGAGAGAGAGACAACGAGAGAGTGAGAAAGAGAGAGACAGAGAGACAGACGCAGACGCAGAGACAGAGAGTGTGACAGAGAGAGAAAGAGACAAACAGAAACGAAGATACAGGAATAAAGATGAAGAAAATAAAAGGGAAATTGAGAGAGTGAGAAAAAAAAGAGAGAGTAAGAAAAAGATTCCTTATATTCCGAAAGCTTCACTCGAGCCAACCATTTTACTGCCCCCACCCCCTACCCCCCCCACCCCCTACCCCCCCACCTACCCAACTCCTCCACACCGACCCCACTACCACTACCCCACTCCATGTGCCTCCTTCCTCCTCCTTTCTTCCTCTCTCCCTTTCTCTCCGTCCTTACAGAACTCTCCTCCTTCTCTACCTCAATTGTCTGTCTTCCTCAATCCCTTGCCTTCCTTCCTCTCTCCACCCCTTTCATCCTCCCTTTTCCTCTCCCCTTCCTCACTCCCTCCTTCCCCTTCTAACACGGTGCTTAGTCCTTTCCCTCCCTCCTTTTCCCCCTATCCTCCCTTCCTCCCTTCCCTCTCTGCTCCACCCATTCCTTCCTTTCTCCTCTTTCCCCCTTCTCCTTTTCTTCCCCAACCCCCTTCCTATTCTCATCTTCCCCTCTCCCTCCCCCTTTCCCCCTTCCTCCTCCCCTGCCCCACTCCCTCCCCTTCATCCCATCCCTCAATTTCTCCTCTGTCCACTTCCCTCATCCCCTTCACCCCTACCCCCTTCCTTCCCCCTCTCTCTTCCTCTTCCTCCTCCCCTTTCTACCCTTCTCTCCCCTGAGTCCCCTCTTCTTCCCTCTCTCCCCCTCTCCCCTTCTTCCTCCCCACTTCCATCCCCTTCCTCCTCCTCCTGATCCTCTTTCCTCCTCCCATCCTTTCCTCCTCCTTCATCCCACTCTCCACCAACTCCCCC
>NC_091578.1:4348532-4356032 GCF_042767895.1 Penaeus vannamei
ATAATGATAATAACAATAACAATAATCATCATCATCATCATAATAATAATGATAATAAAGATAATAATAGTAATAATAATAATAATAGTAATAATAATAATAACAATGATAATAATAATAATAACAATAATAATAGTAATAATGATAATAATGATAATAATGATAATAATAGTAATAATGATAATAATAAAAATAAATGATAATTGCAATAATAACAATGAAAAATAAAGATAAGAAATAAACCTAGACAAGATGACACACAAAATCCACACTAAACCAGACAACCACATCCACAAATCCACACGAAGCCTTACACTAACATCCACACCCACACCCTCTTCCCTATTCCCCTTTTATCACCATTTATCACCATCTCCTCCTTCGTTTCCCTTTATTTAAAAAAAGACTTTATTTACACTAACATCCACACCCACACCCTCTTCCCTATTCCCCTTTTATCACCATTTATCACCATCTCCTCCTTCGTTTCCCTTTATTTAAAAAAAAAGACTTTATTTACACTAACATCCACACCCACACCCTCTTCCCTATTCCCCTTTTATCACCATTTATCACCATCTCCTCCTTCGTTTCCCTTTATTTAAAAAAAAGACTTTATTTACACTAACATCCACACCCACACCCTCTTCCCTATTCCACATTTATCACCATTTATCACCATCTCCTTCGTTTCCCTTTATTAAAAAAAAGACTTTATTTACACTAACATCCACACCCACACCCTCTTCCCTATTCCACATTTATCACCATTTATCACCATCTCCATCGTTTCCATTTATTAGAAAAAAGACTTTATTTACACTAACATCCACACCCACACCCTCTTCCCTCTTCCACATTTATCACCATTTATCACCATCTCCTTCGTTTCCCTTTATTCAAAAAAAGTCTTTATTTACACTAACATCCACACCCACACCCTCTTCCCTATTCCACATTTATCACCATTTATCACCATCTCCTCCTTCGTTTCCCTTTATTAAAAAAAAAGACTTTATTTACACTAACATCCACACCCACACCCTCTTCCCTATTCCACATTTATCACCATTTATCACCATCTCCTTCGTTTCCCTTTATTTAAAAAAAGACTTTATTTACACTAACATCCACACCCACACCCTCTTCCCTATTCCACATTTATCACCATTTATCACCATCTCCTTCGTTTCCCTTTATTTAAAAAAAGACTTTATTTACACTAACATCCACACCCACATCCTCTTCCCTTTTCCCTATTCCACATTTATCACCATCTCCTTCGTTTCCCTTTATTTAAAAAACGACTTTATTTACACTAACATCCACACCCACACCCTCTTCCCTCTTCCACATTTATCACCATTTATCACCATCTCCTCCTTCGTTTCCCTTTATTAAAAAAAAAGACTTTATTTACACTAACATCCACACCCACACCCTCTTCCCTATTCCACATTTATCACCATTTATCACCATCTCCTTCGTTTCCCTTTATCAAAAAAAAGACTTTATTTACACTAACATCCACACCCACACCCTCTTCCCTATTCCACATTTATCACCATTTATCACCATCTCCTTCGTTTCCCTTTATCAAAAAAAAAGACTTTATTTACACTAACATCCACATCCACACCCTCTTCCCTATTCCACATTTATCACCATTTATCACCATCTCCTTCGTTTCCCTTTATTAAAAAAAAGACTATATTTACACTAACATCCACACCCACACCCTCTTCCCTCTTCCCCTTTTATCACCATTTATCACCATCTCCTTCGTTTCCCTTTATTTAAAGAAAAGACTTTATTTACACTAACATCCACATCCACACCCTCTTCCCCATTCCACATTTATCACCATTTATCACCATCTCCTTCGTTTCCCTTTATTTAAAGAAAAGACTTTATTTACACTAACATCCACACCCACACCCTCTTCCCTCTTCCCCTTTTATCACCATTTATCACCATCTCCTTCGTTTCCCTTTATTTAAAAAAAAAGACTTTATTTACACTAACATCCACACCCACACCCTCTTCCCTCTTCCACATTTATCACCATTTATCACCATCTCCTTCGTTTCTCTTTATTTAAAAAAAGACTTTATTTACACTAACATCCACACCCTCTTCCCTCTTCCACATTTATCACCATTTATCACCATCTCCTCCTTCGTTTCCCGTTATTTAAAAAAAAGACTTTATTTACACTAACATCCACACCCACATCATGTTCCCTATTCCACATTTATCACCATTTATCACCATCTCCTCCTTCGTTTCCCTTTACTTAAAAAAAAGACTTTATTTACACTAACATCCACACCCACACCCTCTTCCCTCTTCCACATTTATCACCATCTCCTTCGTTTCCCTTTATTTAAAAAAAGACTTTATTTACACTAACATCCACACCCACACCCTCTTCCCTCTTCTACATTTATCACCATCTCATTCGTTTCCTTTTATTAAAAAAAAAAAGACTTTATTTACACTAACATCCACACCCTCTTCCCTATTCCACATTTATCACCATCTCCTTCGTTTCCCTTTATTAAAAAAAAAGACTTTATTTACACTAACATCCACACCCACACCCTCTTCCCTCTTCCCTCTTCCACATTTATCACCATCTCCTTCATTTCTCTTTATTTATAAAAATAGACTTTATTTACACTAACATCCACACCCACACCCT
The DNA here is from genome assembly GCF_042767895.1 of Penaeus vannamei. NCBI lineage: Eukaryota > Metazoa > Arthropoda > Malacostraca > Decapoda > Penaeidae > Penaeus > Penaeus vannamei. The sequence continues at coordinate 4,351,237 of NC_091578.1, forward strand.
CTTCCCTCTTCCACATTTATCACCATCTCCTTCGTTTCCCTTTATTAAAAAAAAAAAACTTTATTTACACTAACATCCACACCCTCTTCCCTATTCCACATTTATCACCATCTCCTTCGTTTCCCTTTATTAAAAAAAAGACTTTATTTACACTAACATCCACACCCACACCCTCTTCCCTATTCCACATTTATCACCATCTCCTTCGTTTCCCTTTATTAAAAAAAAAAAAAAGACTTATTTACACTAACATCCACACCCACACCCTCTTCCCTATTCCACATTTATCACCATTTATCACCATCTCCTCCTTCGTTTCCCTTTACTTAAAAAAAAGACTTTATTTACACGAACATCCACACCCACATCCTCTTTCCCTCTTCCACATTTATCACCATTTATCACCATCTCCTTCGTTTCCCTTTATTTAAAAAAAAGCCTTTATTTACACTAACATCCACACCCACATCCTCTTCCCTATTCCACATTTATCACCATTTATCACCATCTCCTCCTTCGTTTCCCTTTATTTAAAAAAAAGACTTTATTTCATTACCTCTCGCCTCGTCTCCCTTGAGCTGTAATCCCCATTAATCCCTTTTATTAATCCCGAATCGTAATCGACGTGAGATTACTTCTCTTAGGATTATTTATCTTGGGAGATGCTGGTGTGTTATTGGTGTCTCTTCTGTCTTTCTCTTTCTCTTTCTTTCTGTTTGGTTCTCTTTCTTTGGTTCTGTCTATTTGTTTTCTCTCTTTTTCTTCTCTTTCTTTGGATCTGTCTATTTGTTTTCTCTCTTTTTCTTTCTTTGTTTCTGTCTATTTTTTGTCTGTTTTGTCTATCTGTCTGTCTGTCTGTGTGTCTGTGTGTCTGTCTACCGCTCTCTCTCTCTCTATCTATCTATCTATCTATATCTGTCTGTCTATCTCTCTCTCTCTCTCTCTCTCTCTCTCTCTCTCTCTCTCTCTCTCTCTATCTATCTATCTATCTATCTATCTATCTATCTCTATCTATCTATCTATCTATCTATCTTGCTTCCTCTTACGTCACTTATTCCTTTCTATCCTTCACCTCCTTGTTCTAACGCTCCCTTCTCTATCCCTCTTCTCCTACACCCTTCCTCCTTCTCCTCCATTAATCCCTACTCCCTCCTTTCTCCACTCTTATCCCAAGCCCTCCTCTCTCCCCTACCCCTCCTCCGTGAACACCCCCCCCCTTCCCTCCTCCGTGGACACCCCTCTCTCACCACTCCTCCGTGAACACCGCCCCCCCACACCACTCCTCCATGGACACCTCCCCCCTTCCCTCCTCCGTGGACACCCCCGCCCCCACACCACTCCACCGTGGACACCCTCCCTACCTCCTCCGTGAACACCCCTCCCCCCTACCACTCCTCCATGGACACCCCACTACCACTCCACCGTGGACACCCCCCCTACCACTCCTCCATGGACACCCCTCCTCTCCCTTCCCTCCGTGAACACTCCCCCCCTACCCTCCTCCAGAACATTCCCCCTCTACCACTCCTCCGTGAACACCCCTCCCCCCTACCACTCCTCCGTGGACACCCCCTCCTCCCCTACCACTCCTCCATGGACACCCCCCCTCCTCCCCTTCCTCCCGGGACCCCTACCCCTCCTCCATGGACACCCCCCCCCCTTCCACCGTGTAAAAGTCGATTACTAATAATTGGAAAATTATCCAAGGAGGATCACTTCACTCCATTTTTACGATTAATGATGGTATTAATTGGTGTCCGAGATAGATGGATAAATTGGGGGAAAGGAGCGAAGGGAGGAGAGAGAGAGGAGAGTGAAAGAGAGGGAGGGGGGAGGGAGAGAAAGGGAGAGAGAGAGAGGGGGGGAGGGGGGAGAAAGAGAGTGAGAGAGGGCGGGGGAGAAAGAGACAGAGAGAGTAAGGAGAGAAAGAGACAGAGAGTGCGAGAAGGAGACAGAGAGAGTAAGGAGAGAAGGAGACAGAGAGAGTAAGGAGAGAAAGAGACAGAGAGAGTAAGGAGAGGAGAGAAGGAGAGAGAGAGAGAGAGAGAGAGAAAGAGAGAGAGAGAGAGAGAGAGAGAGAGAGAGAGAGAGAGAAAGAGAGTGAGGGAGGGGGGCAGAAAGACTGTGAGAAGAGAGAAGAAAGAGAGAGATAGAGGGAGAAAGAGAAAGAGAGTGAGAGAGTAAGGAGATAAGGAGAAAGAGGAAGAGAGGGAGAGCGGGAGAGAAAGAGAGTGAGAGAGTAAGGAGAGAGAGAAAGAGAGTGAGAGAGTAAGGAGAGAAGGAGATAGAGAGACAGAGTGAAAGTGAGAGAGACAGAGAGCGGGGGAGAAAGAGTGGGAGAGTAAGGAGAGAAGTAGAGAGAGGGAAGAGAAAGAGAGTGAGAGGGGGGAAGAAGGAAAGAGAAAGAGAGAGAGATTATTACCATTATCATAATCACCATGATCATCATAATCATCATCATTTTCACCATAATTATCATTATCATTATGCCTCTCAGAAAAAGAATGATATAAAGAGAGAGAAAGAAAGAAAGAAAGAGAGAAGTAATCACAGCAGAAGTGTAGAGGCCCAGGGAGTGAGTATGGAGGAGCGGCCAAAGAGAGAGAGAGAGAGAGAGAGAGAGAGAGAGAGAGAGAGAGAGAGAGAGAGAGAATGACAGAGAGGGAGAGACAGAGAGAGTGACAGAGACAGAGAGAGAGAGAGAAACGGAGACAGAGAGAGAGAAAGAAAGAAAGAGAGAGAAGGGATGTAGAACGGGGATGTAGACCGGGTATGGGGGGGGATGTAGACCGGGGATGGAGGGGGATGTAGACCGGGGATGGGGGGATGGGGATGGGGGGTAGGTAGGAAAGGAAGAGAGGAGGGATCACCCTAAAATGTGGTCGTTAGGGCCGCGTTATATACGGCCGGTGACCACGAATACCAGCCAATTGACGACTTTGCCATCGTCATTAACTTGTTTGCGTAATGTGGAGATAAGAACGAAGAGAGAGAGAGAGAGGGAGAGGGAGGAGAAGGGATGGAGAGAGAGGGAGAGGGGGTGGAGGGATGGAGGGAGAGGGAGGGGGTGGAAGGGGAGGGAAGAGATGGAGAGGAGGGAGAGGGAGAGGGAGGGAAAAGAAGGGATGGAGAGAGAGAGAGAGGGGAGGGAAGGGTGGAGGGAGAGAGAGGGAGGGATGGATGGAGAGGAGAGGGAGGGAGAAGAAGGGATGGAGAGAGAGAGGGGGGGAGGGAGGGAAGGAGAGAGAGAGAGAGAGGGGGGGGGGAGAAGAAGGGATGGAGAGAGAGAGGGAGGGAGGGAAGAAGGGATGGAGAGAGAGGAGAGAGGGGAAGGAGAGAGAGAGAGAGGGAGAAGAAGGGATGGACGAAGAGAGAGAGGGAGGGAAGGGAGAGGGAGAAGAAGGAAGGATGGAGAGAGAGAGAGAGAGAGGGAGGGAGGAAGGAAGGAGAGAGGGAGAGAGGGAAGGGTGACAGAGAGAGAGAGGGAGAAGAAGGGATGGAGAGAGGGGGGGGGGGGGAGGGAAGGATGGAGGGAGAGGAGGGAGGGAAGGATGAGAGAGAAGGAGAGAGGGAAGAGAGAGGAAGGGATGGAGGGAGAGAGGGAGAAGAAGGATGGAGAGAGAGAGAGGAGGGGGAGGGAAGGGATGGAGGGAGAGCGAGGGAGGGAAGGAGGGAGGGAGGGAGAAGAAGGGAGAGGGAGGGAAGGGAGGGACTGAGGGAGAGAGGAGGGAGGGAAGTGAAGAGAGAGAGGGAGAGGAAACAGAGGGAGAAGAAGGGATGGAGGGGAGGAAGGGAGGGATGGACGGAGAGGGAGAGGGGGTGATGGAAGAAGGGATGGACGGAGGGAGAGAGGGGGGGGGGGAGAAGAAGGGATGGAGGGAGGGAGGGAGGGAGAGTGGGAGAGAGAGAGAAGAAGAGGATGCAGGAGAGAGAGAGACAGAAATACAGATAGACAACGAGAAAAAGAAAGAGAACGGGATAAATAGAGAGAAAGGAAGAGAAAGAGACAGCTATAAAAACTGTCAGACAGAAAGGAATGTATATATGAATTAATGTGTATATAATTCGATAGATACACAGATGAACAGAAAGATAGATACATATTTACAAGACTGAGAGACAGAAAGCGAGAGTATGAAAAGCAGACAAAGAAGAGAATGAGAGAGAGAGAGACGAGAGAATGACAGACAGACGATAGAATGACAGATAGACAGTCGAGAGTATGACAGACAGACAGACGAGAGAATGACAGACAGACAGACGAGAGAACGAGACACAGACAAACGAAAGACAGACAGACACAGACAGACAGACAGCAGGAAACAGCGAAACCAGAGGGAGGGAAACAAAGGGAGAGAGAATCAGCCATATAGAGAGGAGATAAAGGGATTAGGCATAAGTCTGGGCGTCCTATATGGGAGTTTCCATGTCAGGGAAGGAGGAGGAAGGGGAAGGAAGAGAAGAGGAAGGGGAGAGAGAGAGGAAGAATGGGAGGGAGAGAGGAGGAAGGGGAGGGTTAGAGGAGGATGGGGAGGGAGGGAGAGAGGAGGATTGGGAGGGAAGGGAGGAAGGAAAGGGAGAGAAGTGGAAGAGGAAGGGAAGGAAGGAAGAGGAAGGGGAGGAGAGAGGAGGAAGGGAGGAAAGAGGAGGAAGAGGGAGGGAGAGAGAGAGGAGGAAGGGGAGGGTTAGAGGAGGATGGGGAGGAAGGGAAAGGGAGAGAAGGAGGAGAAAAAGGAGGAAAGGGAGGGAGAGAGAAGAGGAGGGGGAGGTAGGGAGAGAAGAGGAAGGGAAGAGAG
>NC_091578.1:4358532-4361032 GCF_042767895.1 Penaeus vannamei
TGGCCGACTGCATAAAACGAACACGGATGAAAAGGGTCACCTCTATGTAAGGGGTACCTGCATAAAGCGGCCGACTGCATAAAACGACCACGAATGAAATGGGTCACCTCTATGTAACGGGTACCTGCATAAAGTGGCCGACTGCATAAAACGACCACGGGTGAAATGGGTCACTTCTATGTAACGGGTACCTGCATAAAACGACCACGAATGAAATGGGTCACCTCTATGTAACGGGTACCTGCATAAAGCGGCCGACTGCATAAAACGACCACGAATGAAATGGGTCACCTCTATGTAACGGGTACCTGCATAAAGCGGCCGACTGCATAAAACGACCACGAATGAAATGGGTCACCTCTATAGAACGGGTACCTGCATAAAGCGGCCGACTGCATAAAACGACCACGAATGAAATGGGTCACCTCTATGTAACGGGTACCTGCATAAAGCGGCCGACTGCATAAAACGACCACGAATGAAATGGGTCACCTCTATAGAACGGGTACCTGCATAAAGCGGCCGACTACGCATGAAAACGACCACGGAATGAAATGCGGTCACCTCTATCGTAACGGGTTACCTGCATAAAGTGGCCGACTGCATAAAACGACCACGAATGAAATGGGCTTCACCTCTATGTAACGGGGTACCTGCAATAAAGTGGCCGACTGCATAAAACGACCACGAATGAAATGGGTCACCTCTATGTAACGGGTACCTGCATAAAGCGGCCGACTGCATAAAACGACCACGAATGAAATGGGTCACCTCTATGTAACGGGTACCTGCATAAAGTGGCCGACTGCATAAAACGACCACGAATGAAATGGGTCACCTCTATATAACGGGTACCTGCATAAAGCGGCCGACTGCATAAAACGACCACGAATGAAATGGGTCACCTCTATGTAACGGGTACCTGCATAAAGTGGCCGACTGCATAAAACGTCCACGAATGAAATGGGTCACCTCTGTGTAACGGGTACCTGCATAAAGTGGCCGACTGCATAAAACGACCACGAATGAAAAGGGTCACCTCTATGTAACGGGTACCTGCATAAAGCGGCCGACTGCATAAAACGACCACAGATGAAATGGGTCACCTCTATGTAACGGGTACCTGCATAAAGCGGCCGACTGCGTAAAACGACCACGAATGAAATGGGTCACCTCTATGTAACGGGTACCTTCATAAAGTGGCCGACTGCGTAAAACGGAAGTCCACATAAAACGGCCAGTTCTATGAAATATAAATGGTACAACGTAGGATAACTGTTCCTTTACAAAAATGGTACAATGTAGGATAACTTCCTGTACAAAATAAAGTCCGTTACGAATAGGTTGGGAACAGTGACCGAGTCTGAACCAGTAATATTGATCACCCGTATATAACGAACTGCATGCAAGAGACGGTCACCTTTATAGAAGGAGTAAATCGAATCCGTACTTAGGAAAATAAAGGATTATTTCATACATACAAATTATAGGATGGAACAGCTAATGATACTGTGGTTTTTATTACCTAAAAGTGTTTGTTTTCTGAGTAAAATATTCCAAGTGAGTCATGTATATGAGTCGATATTGTGCATGTCTGTCAGCTTCGAGTGTGCGTGTGTGTGTGTACAAGTACGTGTGTATATGTGTTTGTGTGTATGTGCGTGTGTGTGTGTCCGTGTGCGTGTGTATGAGTGTGTGTGTGTGTACGTGCGTGTGTGTGTGTGTGTGTGTGTATGTGTGTGTGTGTTTATGCGCGTGTGTACGTCCGCAATCTCAACCAACGTCCGTTCCTCCCACCAAACTATCAATGCAAACAAACCCCAAAACAAACGCTCACTCACACCAATCTTCCTCCAAAACAGGAGAAAAAAAAAAACCCGAGAAGCGAGAGGTCAAGAAAATAAAGCGAAACACGGCGGTGCGCGCCAGTCCACATTCCTCACAAAGTCCCACAAACCCGGCGTCTGGAGGGCTCGGCGTGAGGCCAGGCGAGGGGGGTGAGGGCCCTTGACTCGCCTAGTGGCCAAGGGGGCCCGGGGGCGGCGCGCCCTTGTCCCTGAAGAGCGTTATTAAATTATCATGGCCACAAACACACCAAGGGCTTGCTTCGGCACCCTCGCGGACCCGCACACGGAGCACGTTCTCGCTCGTCCCTTAGGTCGATAGTCCCTGCAACGAGGAGGGACGGATCGACTTTAAGAGGCGTGGTGGTATAGCACTCTATTGCGTCCGGTTGAATTTTTTCTCTCTCTCTCTCCACTTTTTTTTTGTATTTTACTTCTTTTTTATCTTCTTTTTTTCTTCTTCTTTCCTTTGGCCCGCGGCTACGAGGTGCGGAGACGTAGGAAGGAAGCACAGTAGGAGGATATGAGAATGCGTAGGGGGTAGGAGGAGCGAGGATAGGAGGAAGGAGGAGGAAGGAGAAGAAGAAGAGGAGGAGGAAAGAAAGAAAATGAGAGGGGAAGCAAGGAAGAAGAGAAAGAATAGGATAAGGAGGAAT
>NC_091578.1:4368532-4371032 GCF_042767895.1 Penaeus vannamei
TCTCTCTCTCTCTCTCTCTCTCTCTCTCTCTATCTATCTATCTATCTATCGTCTCTCTTTCTCTCTCTCCATTTCTCTCTCTCCCTCTCTCTCCTCCTCTCTCCCTCACTCTCAATCTCTCCCTCTCCTTCCCTCCCTCCCTCCCTCCCTCTCCCTCCCTCCTTCCCTCCATCTCTCTCTCTCTCTCTCTCTCTCTCTCTCTCTCTCTCTCTCTCTCTCTCTCTCTCTCTCTCTCTCTCTTTCTCTCTCTGTCTCTCTCTCTCTATTTCTCTCCCTCACTCTCGTCTCTCCCTCTCCCTTCCTCCCTCCCTCCCTCCCACCTTCCCTCCCTTCCCTCTCTCTCTCTCTCTCTCTCTCTCTCTCTCTCTCTCTCTCTCTCTCTCTCTCTCTCTCACTCTCTCGCTCTCTCTCTCTCTCTCTCATCCCCTTGCCTCCCCGCAGCGCCAGCAATGTAGCTGAGAGGTGAGTGTATCTCACCTCACTGATTGGCTCACGACTGTGGCTGACATTCGCTTGCCGGCCGCCTTCCCTCACCCCCCACCCCCCACCTCCTCCTCCCACCTCCCCCCTCCTCCCCCACTCGCTCGCCCGGTGATGAAAGCTTCGTCCCATCTGTTGCAGCTTGACGTGGAAGGAGACGTGGGGTTGGGTAGAAGAAATGGTTGGAGAGAGGGGTGAGGGGGGGAGGGTTGGGGAGGAGATGAGGGGAAGGGTTGAGGAGGGGGAGAGGGGGGGGGGGAAAGGGTTAGGGGGAGGGAGAGAGAGGCGGGAGTGAGACGGTTGGGGGAGGGTTTGGGGAGGGGGAGGGGGAGGGACTGGTGGGGAGGGAAGAAAGGGTTGAAGAGGGGGGAGAAACATGGTGGAAGGGGAGAGTCGTAGGGAGGGAAGAGAGAGAGAGAGAGAGAGTGAAGCGGAGGAAGAGAAATGGTGGGGTTTTAGAAGATATAGATAGATAGGGAGTTAGGTTGATAGACAGATAGGCAGATAGATAGAGGCAGAAAGAGAGAAAGAGAGAGAGAGAGATGGAGAGAAAGCCAGAAAGAGAGAGAGAGAACCAGACTGTCTCACACCACCGAAAAAAATAACAAATAGATAAGATAATGAAGACAAAACCGACATAATCTCCCCACCCCACTTCAAAAATGAACCAAAAATAGTAAAAAAACGATTCTCTTCAAAAAACAAAAAATAAATAAATAAATAAGATAAAACCCCGACTCTCCTGGGATGGCTCCTTCGAGCCCTGAGGGAAATATCATCGAAATAGCATCACACTGACCATATAAGGTCCGACGATAGCTAACGAAGAGGCTGGGACGAAGGGGGGGGGGGGAGGGGGAGGGACATTCGCGATTAAATTTGCTAAGTGGCAACCCCTCCGCTGATGGACCGTCGACCGCTCAGTTATTGAGTTCTGCGCAGTGTCGCCAACGGCAGCGTCTCGGGGAGGGGTTTCAGTTTTGCTTGCGCGTTCATACCCCCGATGGAGAGGGTGGGGGGGGGGTAGGTAGGAGGATGGGGAAGGAAGGAAAGGAAAGGGATTGGATATTAATAGATGAGAGGAGTCCATGGTCGTTATAGGAAAAGCTTAATTGGAGAATTGCTTGTTTGGATATGTCTCCTTTTTTTTCCAACTTCCATGAAGTTGTTGCCAAGGTTCGTAAAAAGAGACTAGCTTTACTTTCCCCTTTTTTTTAGTGAAGGTTCTCCCAAACGACGAAGAATAGGGGATGAGCGGATAGGTGGATAGGCGGGTGGATAAGCGAGTTAGATGTGGCCAAGGTCCCTAAAGAGGAGTCTATCCCCTTTCCTCCCTTTTTTTAAGCTAGGGTTTCGGCCCCAACCACCGCGCTCTGGGATCCTTTGGCACCACTGCACATCCGGGGACTTTGATGGCGCTGACCCCGACTGCGAATTAGACATCAATCACACTAGTTTCACGGCGGGAATGACCTCGGTCGTATTTACTCTCGCATTCCCAGGAATTCACTCATTCCATTCCCATCTCGATCCCTGTCTCCCTCCTCCCCCTCCTCCTCCTTCTCCTCCTTCTCCTACTCCTCCTGCTTCTCCTACTCCTACTCCTCCTCCCCCTCCTCCTTCTCCTCGCGTTCCTCTCCCTTATCCCCTCTTTCTCCTCCTCCTCTTCTCCTCCTCCTCCTCGCGTTCCTCTTCCTTATCCCCTCCTCCTCCTCTTCCTCCCCCTCCTCCTTCTCCTCGCGTTCCTCTCCCTTATCCCCTCCTTCTCCTCCTGTTCCTCCTCCCTCCTCCTTCTCCTCGCGTTTCCTCTCCCTTATCCCCTCCTCCTCCTTCTCTCCCTCCTCTTCTCCCCCTCTCTCCTTCATCCTCGCGTTCCTCTCTCTTATCCTCCTCTTTCTCCCTCCTCCTCCTCCTCCTCGCGTTCCCTCTTCCTTATCCCCTCCTTCTCCTCCTCTTCCTCCCCCTCCTCCTTCTCCTCGCGTTCCTCTCCCTTAACCCCTCCTCCTCCTTCTCCTTCTCC
>NC_091578.1:4378532-4382308 GCF_042767895.1 Penaeus vannamei
ATTATTATTATTATTATTACTATTATTATCATTATCATTGTTGTTGTTGTTGTTATTATCATTATTATTATTATTATTACTGTTATTAATATCATTATTATTATTATTATTGTTATTATTACTACCATTATTATTATTATTGTTGTTATTATCATTATTATTATTATTACTGTTATTATTATCATTATTATTATTATCATTATTATTATCATTATTATTATTATCATTATTATTATTATTATTATTATCATTATTATTATCATTATTATTATTATTACCATTATCATTATTGTTATCATCATCCTCATCTTCATTATCATTATTACTCTTATCATCATTATTATTATTGTTATTATAATCATTATCATTATCATAATCATTACTATTACCCCGTTTATCGTTATCATTTTTATTATTATTATCATTGATATCGTTGTTATTGTTGTTGTTGTTTCGTTATCATGAGAATCATCATTATCATCAATATTTTCGTTATTATCATCATCATCATTATCATCATTATTCTCATCATCAGCATCATCAGCATCACCATCAGTATCATCATTATTCTCATCATCAGCATCACCATCACCACCATAATCATCATCATCACCATCATCATCACCATCATCATCATAATCATCATCATCATCATAATCATCACCATCATCATCATCACCACCACCATCATCACCATCATCACCATCATCACCATCACCATCATCACCACCATCATCATCACCACCATCAACATCACCACCACCATCATCATCACCATCACCATCATCACCATCATCATCATAATCATCATCATCATCATCACCATCATCACCATCATCACCACCATCATCATCACTATCACTTTCCTCCACTCCATTCCCTAACAACTTGGCTTTCAACACCTCTATCTCCCAAAGGAATGAAAGGGGGGGGAGGGGAAGGGGCAAGGGAGAGGGGAGTGGGGAGGGGAGAGTGGGGAGGGGGAAGGGGGAAGGAGGATGGGGGGTAGGATGAGAAAGGGAGGAGGGGGGAGGAGAGTAGTGGAGGTGGAGGAGGAGGAGGGGAGGGAGTGGGGGAGGAGAAAAGAGAGGAGGGGGGAGGAGGAAGAGGGAAAAGGGAGAGGGAGGAGAGGGAGTGGGGGAGGAGGAGAAGGAGGAGGAGAGGGAGAGGAGAAAGATGGGGGGTAGAGGGGGGAAGGAAGAGGGGAAGGGGGGTCGTTAGAGAAAGGGGTACGAAGGGGGGTAGCTAGGGGGGACTAAAGGGGTGGTGTGGGGGGGTCGGAGTGGTTAGGAGGTGCGTTGGGAAGGAGAAGAAGGGAGTGGGAGTGAGAGAGGGAGGAGTAGGAAAGAGGGGGAAAGGGAGGGAGTAAGAAAAGGGAAGAGAGGGAGTAGGAGGAGAATGAGAGTGAGAGAGGGGGTGTAGGAAAGAGAGGGGAAGGGAAGAGTAGGAAAGGGGGGGGAAGGGAGGAGTAGGAAAGAGGGAGAATGGAGGGAGAAGGAAAGAGGGGGGAAGGGAGGGAGTAGCAAAGAGGGAGAAGGAGGAGGATGGGAGTGAGAGAAGGGGGAGTAGGAAAGAGGGGGGGGGGAAGGGAGGGAGAAGGAGGAGAGAAGGAGGGGGAGCAGGGGAGGAGGCAGGGGGGATCCCCATCTCCCCGAACAAAGGCCGACTTGCCCGAAATCTCAACAACTCGGAATTGAAATCGAAATAACAATCATAGAAGAAGTGTCAAACAAAAGAAGAACACCATGACACCAATAGGACAATATGACTCCATTGTGCCGCGCCACGAGAGGATTCAGGCGTCTATTGTCCCGTGTGCATCGGCGTAAGCGATGCGCCATTGTTTTCATGGGCGCGCGCGGGAAAGAGAGAGAGAGAGAGAGAGAGATGGAGTTTCGTCCATCTATTTTCCCAAAATGGGCATATGACTGTGAGCGTTTCCATTCCCTCCCTCCTTCCCCTTCCTCCTTCCCCTCCACCCCCCCTTTATTCCTTTTTTTTCCTCTCCTTTTGTTGCCCTTTGCGTTTCTTAAGAGCTACGCCGGGGGAAGTAATGCTCCGGACGGCGAGACGAGGCAGCGAGGGGATGGATGGTTTGTTTTCATTTGGCTGAACGGCAGAGATAGGAGCGATCCCCCCCCATCCCACCCCACACCCCCACCTCCTTCCCCATCCCCCGCCTCGTACCCCCCTCCCCCCGCCTCGTACCCACCCCCTTCCCCCCCGCCTCGTACCCCACCCCTTCCTCCCGCCTCGTATCCCCCCTACCCCCGCCTCGTACCCCCTTCCCCCCCGCCTCGTACCCCCCTTCCCCCCCGCCTCGTACCCCCCTACCCCCACCCCCTTCCTCCAGCCTCGTACCCCCCCTACCCCCAGCCTGGTACCCCCCCCCCCTCCCCCCCCCCCTCGCTGCAGGCGGGGCGGGGACCGCGGCGACGGGGAGGGGGGAGGGGAAGGGGAAGGGGAAGGGGAAAGGGGAGGTGGAGGAAGAGAAGAGAGAAGAAGGGAGGTGGGGAAACTGCGTTTTTTTTGGGGGGGTGTAGGGAGAAAAGGTGGGGGAAGGATGGGGAAGAGGAGAGGGAGGGGAGGGATGATGGGGGAAGAGGAGGTTGGGGAGAATGGGGGAAGAGGAGGAGTGGAAGCGAAGAAAACAGAAGAACTGGGGAAAAGGGCGGGAGGAGAGAAGGAAAGAACAAGTACAGAAGGAAGGAAGAGGTGGAGAGGGAAAGAGGAAAGTACGAAAGAGAGATAAGGAGAAGAAGGAGGAGGAGGAGGAAGAGAAATTCCACCTGGGGAAATAAAGAAGGCGAGGAAAAGGAAGGAAGGGAAGATAGTAAGAAGAAAGAGATAAATAGAGCAGAAATGGATAAAAGGAAGAAGAGACGAAGAAGCAAAGAAGTAGGAAGAAGGAGGAAGGAAGAAAGAGAGGAAAGAGAATGAGGAAAAAACACGAAAAGTTGATTTCGGAATGGGAAGGAAAGAGGGGGGGGTTAGGGGGGGTGATGGAAATCCTCTTGCCTCTATCATCTCTTTTCTTACTCTTTCTTCTTATTCTTTCTTTCTCTCTTCTTCCATTCCGTTCTTTCTTTCCGCTGTTATTTTTCTTTCCTCTCTTTTCTTACCTCGTATGTCTCTATCTATCTATTTATTTATATATCTATCTTCCTCCCTCTCTCTATCCATATATCTATTTATCTTTCCCCTCTCTATCTCTCTCTATCTCTCTATCTGTTTATCTATCTATCTATCTATATCCCTGCCCTCTCTCTCTCCCTCTCTCCCTCTCTCCCTCTTTCTCATTGTCTATCTATCTATCTAGCTATTTATCTACCTATCTATCTTTCCTCTCTCTCTCTCTCTCTCTCTCTCTCTCTCTCTCTCTCTCTCTCTCTCTCTCTCTCTCTCTCTCTCTCTCTCTCTCTCTCTCTCTCTCTCTCTCTCTCTCTCTCTCTCTCTCTCTCTCTCTCTCTCTCTCTCTCTCTCTCTCCTCCTCTCCCCTTCTCTCTTTCTCTCTTTCTCTCTTTCTCTCTTTCTGTCTTTCTTCCTTTCTTTCTCTCTTTCTCTCTTTCTTTCATTCTCCCTTTCTTTCTCTCTGTCTCTCTGTCTATCTATCTCTCTTCAACTCCTTGTGTTTTTAATGTTTGTTTGTTTTTCTTATTATTATCCATATTATTATTTTCATTGGCGTTTGGATATGCCTCTTCTTTATCACTTTTTTTCTTGTTTTTTTGTTGGTTTTCTCTTTATCTTTCTCCCCTTTTCCAATTTTTTTTTTT
>NC_091578.1:4382808-4387808 GCF_042767895.1 Penaeus vannamei
GAAGAAAGGTAGGGGGGATGGCGCAAAGAGGAAGAGGGGGGGGAGGAAGGGGTAGAGGACTCCCTACCCTCCCTAACCAAGCATTGAAGAGACTTATCCGACAAGATATGTATGTAATATCCCTCATTCTCCTATTTTTCATCTTTGACTTCCTATTTTTTTAATTTTCCTTCTTTTTTGTCATTCATAAATGTATAATTTCGTGCTATTGTCAATAAAGGTGTTTTTTTTTAATTATTTACCCCTTGTTTGGTTGGTTGTAATATATACTGTAAGGACTGAGGTCCCTGTGAATATTAATGGTAGATTTTGTTAGACAATTTCGATAGTGGAAATCTGTTATGCTTGAATCCTTTTTTATCTCGATAACAAAGTATATTTGTAGAAAGTTTAATTGTTAGATACACCAATAACTAATTATAACGATGCTGATGATAAGTAAATGAGATTTGAAAAAAACGTAATAGATCGCATTTTCTTAGAGCACCACTGACAAATCACAGAAATCCTTCCTCTTATATATACAAACCTACTTCCGTCCACAACCTACCCTACTTAGACCTTAGAATACAAAAACAAAAATGAAATTAAGCGAAAAGAGAGAGAAAAAAAGTATATGACATCATCTGTCGTAGGTCACACGCTACAACATATATAACCCTTTCACTTATACTTCTCTCTCTCCTTCCTCCCTCTCCCTCTCTCTCTCTCTCTCTTTCTCCCTTCTCCCTCTCTCTCTCTCTCCAACTCTCTCACAACGATATTCAGAAGGCCATAAACTACATTACATAAGCCGTTGTATTGACACCCCCTTCCCCCCTCCCCTCCCCTCCCCCCCTTGTATCCCGCGCGGTGTAGAGGCGACGCTGGAGACATCTGGCGGCTCCCACGGCAAGGAATGGCAGTCCGGGTATTGTTGTGGCTGTTTGAAATCCGATTAAAGGCTGTTTCCTCTTGTTTCGGGGCCTTGTACAACGCATGGGTAGTGTGGTCTTGGGTGTGTGTGTGTGTGTGTGTGTGTGTGTGGCTGTGGGCGGTGTATGGGCGGGGTGGAAGGTAGGGCGGAAGGTGTATGTGTGTGTTTGGGGGTGGGGGGTGGGAGGGAGTGTATGTGTGTGTGGGGGGGGTGAGTGTATGTGTGTGTGTGGGGGGGGAGTGTATGTGTGTGTGTGTGTGTGTGTGTGTGTATGTGTGTGTGTGTGTGTGTGTGTGTGTGTGTGTGTGTGTGTGTGTGTGTGTTTGTGTGTGTGTTTATGTGTATGTGTGTATATGTGTGTGGGCGTGTTTGTGTATGTGTGTTTGTGTATCATAATTAATTATTGCATGCGAATATACCAATGTTGACATACTGGTGAATATTACCAGCATGTCTTCAGTGAATTGAAATAAATAGATGTAAATGCGATAATGTATTCTATTGCACTGTTTACACGAAAACTGGTGAAGCAACACAGATATGCTTACAGATAAAGCACAAAATTCTTAGTAATTTTCCCTCCTAAACATAAATATGGCAATAATAGTAATATATGAAATGAGGAATATTTACCAGAAATATGAAGAAAAAAACAATAAACATTTGATACATCTGTAATTATAAATGATAAATATTACTCTTTTTAGAAGTTTCATAAAACGTATATATCTGAAATAACGTAAAAATCACTTTGAAAAATCACTTAGATTATTACATAAGATTCCGTTTTTGTTGCAAATACTACTTTTTTTTAATAAGTCCAGCATTTAGAAAAAAAAATTGTAGAATAAAACATAAATAAATGAATAAATAAAAAAAAAAAAATGCGTCACATTTTTGTACAAAATGAAGGAGTTGCAGCAAAATAGAAGAGTTTCACCTTCTTAAACGATTTTCCTCTTAACGAACGAACGAACGAGAGGAAACAAAGGAATGGCGGAATAACGAAAGGGAAATAAAAGCTAAAAAAAAGATAATAAACGATCACGATAAAGCTTGTGTTGCAAGACGTTTTATATATATATATATATATATATATATATATATATATATATATATATATATATATATATATATATACGACACCCGCAGTTGCAACAGGCGTATTAATGCAACACAGAGATTTTTTTATTTTTTTATTTCAAGTCTTGAGAGCTGCTGAGACATGTGTTCGGAAGCTGCGACCACCTTCTCTCACGGCAGGTCCTGTGGCTTCGACTTCGGCTTCCTCTTTTGCTTTTGTTTAGAGCTGTTCGTTTTTTTTTTTTTAATCTTTGTGTGTATTTGTTTTCTATTTTTGTTTTCTACTTGTTTTTATTGTGTACTATTTTCTTCTACTTCAGGTTGGAGAGATTGTGTTTCTTCTCCTTCTCCTTCTTCTTCTTCTTCTTCTCCTTCTTCTTCTTCTTCTTCTTCTTCTTCTTCTTCTTCTTCTTCTTCTTCTGCTTCTTCTTCTTCTTAATTCACCTCTTTCTATTCATTTTCCTTTATTCACCTCATTCTTACATTTACACTATTTTTCTCCACTTTGATAATAAAGAAAAAAAAATTCATCCAACTTTATCTTATAAACATTTATCAAAATATCTTTATCATTTCCGTCAAAAATGTATAAATCTGAACACTTTTTTCATTAAAGTTTTCATTGTTATCTTGTTATCAATTATTGTTATTTTGGAGCACATAATATGACTATATTTTTTAAGCTTGATTTCTTGATTTTGTAAATGTTATTTTAGTAGTGTAAGTTGTTTTTGTTATTAATAGTTATTATCATTATTGTTATTATTATTATTATCATTATCATTATTATTATTAGCATTATTATTATTATTATTATTATTATTATCATTATTATCATTATCAGCTTTTATTAGTTTTGTTGTTATTATCACTATTATTATTATTATTATTATTGTTATCATTATTATTTTATTATCTTTATTATTGTTATTAGTATTATTATTATCATTGTTATTATTGTTATTATCATCGTCATTATTATTATTATCATCATTATCTTATCATCAATTTTACACCAGAATAAAATCTAAAAAAAAAAAATCATAACAGCCTCCTTTTAGTTCGAATCGGTCAAGACGACTTCGACGACGACGGGTCCCGGAAGCCGAAGTCGTAGCCGCGCGCAGGGGGTCGGACGGCGTGACACCGCGGACCACCAAGAGAGTCGGGTAAGTTCCATTAGGCAGCCTCTCTAAGCCAAACCCTCGGCGTGCACACGGGTTAAATTATTTCGTATCTATTTATTATCGCGTGTTTTTCCCTCTCTCCCCTTCTCTTCTACAGACTATCGGAATTTTGTTGTTTCTTTATTCGTTTATTTCGATCATTTAAGAGATGGGTCGAGTGGGGGAAAGGTGTGGGTTGGCGGGAAAAAAAACTGCGTCCGTTTTCGTTCGATTCGTCATTTTGTTGTCTTGTTGTTTATTTTTGTTCAAATTCCGGTTTGTTTTCGCAACTGAGTTTCAAGAAATGGATTGGGAAAGTTTCCCGCCGTAGCTTGGGGAGGGGGGAGGGGAGGGCGGGGTCTGCTGGTGGGGAGGAGGGGGGGGGGGAGAGGGAGGAGAGAGAGAGAAGGGAGAGGGAAGGGAGAGGGAGAGGGAAAGGAGAGAGGGAGAGAGAGAGAGACGGGAAGAAAGGAAGTTAAAAAGATCAATGGTCTAAGATGTTTATTACACCTTGTGCTGTTTGTTTCCCTTTCCTTCGTTTATTTATCTATTTATCTATCTATTTTTTCAATCTCGGCGCTGCGTGATTTGCGAAATAGAAGAATCTTTTTATTTATTTATTTATCTTTTTTTCTAGCCTCGGATTTCCCGCCAATCAGAAGCTCCGAAGAGGAATATGAGGTGGGGGGGGGCAGGGGGCAGGGAGAATTGGGCAGGGAGAAGAGGGCAGGGAGCAGGGAGAAGAAGGTAGGGGGCAGGGGACAGGGAGAAGGAGGCAGGAGACAGGGAGAAGAGGACAGGGACAAGGGCAGGGAACAGGGAGAAGAAGGCAGGGAGAAGGAGGCAGGGGGCAGGGAGAAGAAGGTAGGGAGAAGGAGGCAGGAGACAGGGAGCACTGAGATCAGGGCAGGGAGAAGGAGGCAGGGGGCAGGGAGCACTGAGAACAGGGCAGGGAGAAGGAGGCAGGGAGCAGGGAGAAGAACACAGGGGACAGGGAGAAGAAGGCAGGGGATAAGAGGGCAGGGGGCAGGAAGAAGGAGGCAGGGGGCAGGGAGAACAGGGCAGGGAGAAGAAGGCAGGGGGCAGGGAGAAGGAGGCAGGGAGCAGGGAGAAGGAGGCAGGGGGCAGGGAGAAGGAGGCAGGGAGCAGGGAGAAGGAGGCAGGGGGCAGGGGGTAGGGGAGGGGCCTAAGGTGCGCGCTGGGCTGGGATTTAAGGCTGGGTTAGCGAGCACTCGCCCCGTCTTCACACATGACTGCTCCCTTGATGTTGCTGCCGTGACGTGGCCCCAGAGCCTCCTCCTCCTCCTCCTCCACTTCTTCCTTATCCTCCTCCTCCTCTACTTCTATCCCTATCCTCGTCCACTTCTCCCCTATACTTCTTCCTCCTCCACTTCTATCTCTATCCTCCTCTTCTTCATTATGCTTCTTCCTCCTCCACTTCTATCCCTATCCTCCTTCATTTCTTCCTTATCTTCCTACTCCATTTTCCCTATCCTCCTCCACTTCTTCCTTATCCTCCTCCTCCTCCACTTCTATCCCTATCCTCCTCCACTTCTTCCTTATCCTCCTCCTCCTCCTTCGCATCATCTTCCTTATCCTCCACCCTCTCCTCCTCACGCATCTCCTCCTACTTTTCCCGCCTCTTCCTCCTCCTCCACCACCACCTCCTCCTTCTCCACCACCACCTCCTCCTCCTTTTCCTCCTCCCCGTGCTGTGCTGCAGCTGTTCTTACACCTGCCTCCTTCTGTATTCCAGCTGTGCCTACACATATATCTCACAACATCCAGTATACTCTCATTACACTCTCTTGTAAAATCGTCATACCTACACCTCC
>NC_091578.1:4392808-4402808 GCF_042767895.1 Penaeus vannamei
ACGTCACCAACTTTAGGAAGGAAGGAGGAGGAGAACACTACAATAAATAAATACACTACAATAAACACTACAATAATAAATCACAAAGGAGAATCAGGAGGAGGAGGAGGAGGAGGAGGCTGAGAGGCAGGGGGAGCGAGCCCGGCATGCTTAGGGTCTCCTACGAGCTATTCACGTCTAAGACATCGACGCCTGCACGAGAGGACGCGGACTCCAAGGCGCTCCAGCCGGCCCTCGGAGTCTCGCCATGGACCCAGAGGCGCTCCCAGAGGCTCGGAAGCACTTGGAATGCTCGTTTTGGTGTTGCGAGAGATGCGAGTGATTTTTTTCGGGGTGTGATTGAGTGTCGTAAAGGATGTCATTGTTGGATTTTGGATTCCCGGTCTTATAGGCATACTTGTTGATGATGCGTGGTTTGTTCAGGTCCATATATATATATATATACAGTAGACTCTGAGAGAAGCGAAAGTGGGGGTAAAGAATTTGAAGGACAGCTGCAGGTCCATGTACGTATATACAGTAGACTCTAAGAGAAGTGGATGAAAATTTTGAAGCACAGCGGCCTTCGCCAAAAGCCTTTCTCAAAATCCCCAAGTCTAATATTCGCTCTAACCCCCAACCCGGATTTACGACCTTCCCGTCCACAGCCGCCACTCAACTCATCAGCAAAGTTAAGAAATGACAAGTTGCAATCTGACATATTCGCAACAACTCCGGTCCTTCCCCGTGCTCTTCGATACGCGTTCTCTCTTATGGCGAATTGGAGTCAAATTAGCAATTGGATTTTTGTTGATACGCGAGAGATTCCATGAAGAGAGATTGCACGATTTTTTTTTAATGTCTTCAGCCGTTTCTTCGAAGACACAGACACTTAATCTCTTGACTTTTCCACCTCCCCCCACCCATACCCCTCACTCCTCCACCTCCACCACCACCCATACCCCTCACTCCTCCACCTCCCCAACCACCCATACCGCTCACTCCTCCCCCATACCCCTCCCCCCCAACCCCTCCTCCTCCACCATCCATACCCCTCACTCCTCCCCCTCCCCCACCACCCATACCCCTCACTCCTCCACCCCCCTCCCCCACCACCCATACCCCTCACTCCTCCACCCCCCTCCCCCTCCACCTCCCCAACCCCACCCCCACCCCTCCCCCTCCCCACCTCCCCCATACCACTCCCTCTCCCACCACCCCTCCCCCATACCTCTCCACCTCCCCCATCCCAACCCCACCTCCACCACCCCTTCCCCTTCCCCACCCCTCCCCCTCCCATACCCCTCGCGGAGTCCGCCTCTCGTGGGGAATCGGGTCCGAAGCGCGACCGTCCGGAAGAATTACATTTAAACGCCTCTGGGTCGCAGAAAGCTTCGCCAAAGGACATCCGATGGCGATGGCCGACGGCGCTCAATCGGGTCGCCGATGTGGCCCTCGCCCGCCCGGCGCTGCTCGCGTCCGTGCCAGGGGGGGGGGGGGGCTCTTCCTCTTCCAAGTTTTATATATATATATGTATGTATATATATATATATATATATATATATAGATAGATAGATAGATAGATAGATAGATAGATGGATAGATAGATAGATAGATAGATATGTATGTATATATGTATATATATGTATATATATGTATATATATGTATAGATATGTATATATACATATATATATATACATATATATATATATATATATATATATATATATATATATCTATATATATATATATATATATACATATATATATATATATATATATATATATATATATATATATATATATATATATATATATATATATATATATATATATATATATATATATCCATACATATATATATATATATATATATATATATATATATATATATATATATATATATATATATATATATACATGTATATATATCTATGTCTATATCTATCTATATATATATACATAAAGAGAGAGAGAGAGACAGATTGGGAGGCAGACACTCTGACAGACAGACAGAAAGGAAGAAAGGAAGAAAGCCCTCCCCGTGGAAGACACCGCCGCCGCCGCCGAGTCCAGGGCGCGGGAGACGAGAGAGGAAAATATCCCCGAGTCATGGAACCTTTTCCTGCAATCGAATCATCGCTCTTGATTAATGAACCTCATCCGCGATCTCCCGCCCGCACCCCCTCCTCCCCCCCCCTCTCTCTCTCTCTCTCTCTCCTCTTCCTTCTCCCTTCTCCTCTATTCTCCTTTTTTCGTTTTTTTCCCTTTTTTTTGCATTTTTCCTTCTTTTGGAATCCTTTTTCCCTCCTTTCCTCTCCCCTCGCTTGTCCTTGATTCGTTTCCCTCGTTCTCTCCTTCTTCCTTCTTCCCTCTCTCCCTTTTTTATCCCCTCTTTCTCTCATTTTCTTTAACTTTCCCCCTGTTACCCTTTCTTTCCCCTCTTTCCCTCATCTTCTTTACCTTCCCCCCATCTTTCCCTCATTTTCTTTACCTTTCACCTCTTTTTCCCTCATTTTCTTCACCTTCCCCCCTTCTTTTCTCCCTTCTCTTCTCTTTTATCCCTTTTTCCCCTACTTCCCTCCTTCACCGCCTTTTCTCCCACTTCCCTCCTTCACCGCATTTTCTCCCACTTCCCTCCTTCACCGCATTTTCTCCCACTTCCCTCCTTCACCGCCTTTTCTCCCACTTCCCTCCTTCACCGCCTTTTCTCCCACTTCCCTCCTTCACCGCCTTTTCTCCCACTTCCCTCCTTCACCGCCTTTTCTCCCACTTCCCTCCTTCACCGCCTTCGTCTTGGCGCTTGACTGTCACCCTCCTCCATTATGCTCTCCGTCTGTGCGATCCCCAAGGTCTTCCTCCACGTCTGAGGCTTAGGTGAAGAGTGTCTGTGTGGAGAGATGTCTGTCTGTCTGTCTGTCTTGTCTGTGTTGTCTGGTCTCTTTGTTGTGTTTGTTTTGTGTCTGTTTTACTGGTTGGTTATGTTTGTTTGTCTCTCTCTTTCTTTGGTTCATTTCTTATCTGTCTTTTTTTGTTTGTCTGTCTGTCTGTCTGTCTCCATCAGTCTTTCTCCCTCCCTCCCTCCCTCCCTCCCTCCCTCCCTCTCTCCCTCCCTCCCTCCCTCCCTCCCTCCCTCCCTGACTTTCCCTAAACACCCCCCCTTCACCCTTTACATAAATCTCAGCGTGTCCGAGGTACGTGTCGGGCCGCCTAACCCAGCCACAGAAACCCTTAGAAATGTTGCAGAACCGGATACTGTAGGTAGGGCAGGGCAGGCTGAGTTACGGCTTAGAAGAAATAAGTAGTTGAAGGGGTTGTTCCGTGAGGTATTATTTCGATTACGCTACTTAGAGCTGTGTTACACGGGGGGGGGTTTGGGTGTAATGGTCGTTTGGTGGGTGCCATGGTCGTTTGGTGGGTGCCGTGGTCGTTTGGTGGGTACCGTAGTCGTTTGGTGGGTGCCATGGTCGTTTCGTGGGTACCATGGTCGTTTCGTGAATATGAATATATATATATATATATATATATATATATATATATATATATATATATTTATATATATATATATATATATATAAATATATATATATATATATATATATATATATATATATATATATATATATATATATATATATATATATATATACATAGACACATGTATATACACATACACCCTTCCCCTCCCCTCTTCCCTTCTCATCCCCCACCCCATCCTTAACCCCTCTCCACCCCACTCTTACCCCCACTCCACCTCCCCCCCTCCCTGCCCCCCTCGGCTCGAAAGTTCCCTCCGCCGCCCCCCCTTCCATTACCCCCCCCTCACCCCCCCCCCCTCCCAGGTGATTAACACTCGTGGCTAATGGCGATGGCTCGGATTTGTCTTATGTGATGGAGGAAGGGAAAAATAAATGGGGGAAAAAATGTCAATAACATTACCTTAATACGCATCCAAAAGTGTCCATGTTGCTTGCCTTTAATGTTTGACTTTGTGTTTATTTTTATATTTTTTTTACTTTTTTTTTTAAATCTCTTTCTCTCTTTCTCTGTCTCTCTGTCTTTCTTTCTGTCTGTCTGTCTGTCTGTCTCTCTCTCTCTCTCTATCTATCTCTTACCTTCTTTATTCCTTCTCCTTGAAAAGAGGGGGTAGTAGAAGAAGAAGAGAGAAGAACAAAAAAGAAGAAATAAAAGAAGTAGAAAGAGTGAAGAGGAAAAAAGAAAAAGGAGAAGAAAGAGAGAAGAGGAGAGAATAAGAAGAGACGAGGAGAGAAGAAAGAAGAAAAAAGAGAGAGGAGAGGAGATGGAAGAAGAAGAAAGAGAGGAGGAAAGTAGAAGAAGAAGAAAGTGAAGAGGAGAGAGGAAGGAGAAGAAAATAGAGAAGAGGAAAGTAGAAGAAGAAAGAGAAGATGAAAGAGGAAAGTAGAAGAAGAAGAAAATAGGGAAGAAAGTGAGAAGAAAGGAAGGAAGAGAAGAAGAAAATAGAGAAGAGGAGAGAGGAAGAAAGAGAAGAAGAAAATAGAGAAGAGAGGAAGAAAGAGAATAGAAGAAAGGAAGAAAGAGAAGAAGAAGAGAGAGAAGAGGTGAGAGGAAGAAAGAGAAGAGAAGAGACGAAGAAAGAGAAGAAGAAAATAAAGAAGAGAAGAGAGGAAGAAGGAGGAGAAGAAAATAAAGAAGAGAAGAGAGGAAGAAATAGAAGAAGGAAATAAAGGAGAGAAGAGAGGAAGAAGGAGGAGAAGAAAATAAAGAAGAGAAGAGGTCTAAGGCGCTATCATCTCCATCACAAAGAGACGTCGACCTTGATCATCTATCTCGTCTCGATCTGTCATATTAATCACGTTAGTTGCTTCTTATTATCATTATCATTTTTCTGTTGTTGCTTTTTCTCTGTTTATTGTTTTCTTCTTTTTCTCTTCTTTGTTTGTCTGTCTCTCTCTCTTTTCGCTTCGTCGTCTGTTTTTTATTTATTTTTTGTGTCTCTTTTCCCTTTCTGTCTGTATTCCTATCTGTGTGTGTCTCTCTCTCTCTTTCTTTCTTTCTCTCTCTCTCTCTTTTCCTCTCGTAGTAACCCGGGCATCCAGGAAGGATTTTCCTCTCTCCTTCTCCCTCTTTCCCCCCTCCATCCTTCCGTAACTCCTTCTCTCCCTCTTCCCTCATTCGTGTAGCAACAGAGAGCGTGGGCCGGAGTCAAGAGGGGGGGGGGGAGTGTCTTCCAGGGGCTTCAAGGAGGATGGGGTGGGGTGGGGTGGGGGAGCTCCTCCAAGGGCCTGCGAGGAGTGCCAGTGCCACGGGCCGGCGTTCGCGTCCAGGGGAAGGGCAGCCGAGCGTGGCACCCGAGTCAGCCACGCGTCCGCTGGGCATCTCGCCATATTAACCGCGTGTCCTGTGAACCCCCCTTTGGCGGGCCTTTGAACAGGAGCGAGACACGCAATAAAGCCCTTTCTTGAGGAGGTCTTCCGCGAGTGACGGCGGGACGAGTGGCTTCCGCGCTGGGCCGTCTCTCGGAGCCGCCCGCTTCGCCGTAAAGTGTCACGGGCGCCTCCGAGTGTGGTGCGCTCAGCCTCGGTTATGAGTTGCTGGGAGGGCCGGGTTGGTGTCGCGTGTGCGTGCGGGCGTGTGTGTTTGTGTTGTGAGGGCGTGCGGGCGTGTGTGTTTGTGTCTGCGTGTGTGTGTGCGGGCGTGTGTGTTTGTGTCTGCGTGTGTGCGTGCGGGCGTGTGTGTGCGTGAGGTCGTGTGCGTTTGTGTCTGTGTGTGTGCTTGCGGGCGTGTGTGTTTGTGTCTGCGTGTGTGCGTGAGGGCGTGTGTGTTTGTGTCTGCGTGTGTGTGTGTGAGGGCGTGTGTGTTTGTGTCTGCGTGCGGGCGTGTGTGTTTGTGTGTGCGTGCGGGTGTGTGTGTGTTTGTGTCTGCGTGCGGGCGTGTGTGTTTGTGTCTGCGTGTGTGCGTGCGGGCGTGTGTGTTTGTGTCTGCGTGTGTTTGTGATAAAGGTAAGATACTGACTAATCCCATAAGCAATGGAAGCCTTTCTCTTGTTCAAATCCTAAATAATTGCTGGTCATCGCTTTCATTCGACTTAATTATCAATGCTAATAATAATAATGATAATAATAGACTGAGTCGTGGTAGCATTGTCTATTCACTGTGAAAATCCATTCTGATAAGGAATAAAGTTCTTCAAAACATTACTATTCTTTCGACCTTATTCTTTCACGTCGAGATATGTCATTCGGAAATCAAAAAAAAAAAAAAAAAAAAAAAAAAAAAAAAATGAAAATCCATTTATATAAGGTTGACAAATTTCTGTACAAGAGGTTTTGTCAACTGATATAACTCTAGTCAAGCTCTCCTTCCCGCTCCCCCCCCCCCATCGGCCCCTCCACTCACCCCCCCCCCACCTCTCTCTCTTTCTTTCTCTCTCTCTCTCTCTTTCCATCTCTCTCTCTCAATCTCTCTCTCTCTTCTCTCTCTCTCTTCTCTCTCTCTCTTTCCATCTCTCTTTGTTCTTCCCCTTCCTCACTTCCCTCTCCTCCTCTTCCCACTGCACTCCGCCCTTCCCCCTCCCCCTCCCCCTCCCCCTCCTCCCATTAAACCCCACCCACCATTGCGGCTCTGTTGTCCTGGCAGCCGTGTGGCACCTTTCTATCCTCCTCTATCCCCTCTCTTCCTCTTCTCATCTTTTTCCTTCCTCCATCTCTTTCTTCCTCCTTCGCTCCTCTTCTTCCCATTCTCTTCTCCTTCTCCTCATCTTCTTCGATCTTCTCCTCTTTCCCCTTCCTTCCCCTCCTCTTCATCTTCTTCCTTCATCTCCTTTCTTATTCCCCTCCTTCCCTCTTTCTCCCTTCCTCTCCCCTCCCCCTCCTTTTCCCTTGCCTCCTTCTCTCCCTTCCTTCTTTCCTTCTCCCTCCCCTCCCCCTCCCCTCTCCTCTCCCCCTCCCTTCTTTCCTTCCCCTCTCCTCTCCTCCCCTCTCCTTCCCCCATCCCCCATCTTCCCCTCTTCCCCACTCCTTCCTCCCCTTTCCCTCCCCTCTCTCCCCTCTCCTCTCCCTCCTCCCCTCTTCCCTCTCCCTCCTCCCCTCTCCTCCCCTCTCCCCGGCGCCGCGAAAGGGGAACCCGACCGTGACAAATCTCCCAGACTCGGCACTCATTAAGATCTCAAGCAAAGCTGAGTATAAATTTAATTATCCCTCAATTATAGCCAAGCAAGGAGGCGATTTGGCAAGACAATGCAGGAGGGCGGGAGAGGAGGACGAGGAGAAGGAGGGCGGTAGAGGAGGAGGAGGAGGAGGGCGAGGAGGGAGGAGGAGGAGGAGGAGGAGGACGACGACGATGACGACGACGAGGAGGAGGACGACGACAAGGAGGAGGAGGAGGAGGACGAGGAGGAAGAGGAGAAAGAAGAAGGAGGAGGAGGAGCAACGGGACGGAAAAGGGGAAAAGCGCCGATTTGCATGAGGCTTTTATGCACGTGCGACCGTGCCAGAAACTCTAGGAGGAGAATTCCGAATGGCGAACCCCTCCCTTTCCCCCCTCCTCTTCCTCCTCGGTGCCTTCTATTCCTCCTCCTCCTCCTCGGTGCCTCCTCCCCTCTTCCTCTTCCTTCTCGGTGCCTTCTACTCCTCCTCCTCCTCTTCTCCGCCCCCCCTCTCTTCCTCTTCCTCTTCGTCTCCTCCTAATCCTCCCCCTCCTCTTATCCGCTTGCCTCTCCTCCTCCTCCACCTTGTCTCCCTCTTCGCCTCCTCCTTCTCCTTCTCCTCCTCCTCTTCTCCGCTTCCTCCTCCTCCCCCTACCCCCTCTTCTTCCTTCTCTCTCCCGTTCTCTCCTCTTCCACTCTCCCTTCCCCCCATTTCTTCCCTCCACCCCCTTTATCACCCCCTTCCCCCTCCCTCCCTATCCCGCCTCCCCCCCACCCTACACCCCCTCCCCCCAGCCCCCACTCTATTAATTGAGTTTACAACGAAAGAGAGAGAGAAAGAAAAAAAAAAATATATAGCGAGAATCACGGACTCGTAATAACGCACTCCAAGATCCCCGTCATAATGAAAGAAGAGAAAGAAATTCAAAAGAAATTATGTATAATTACTTTCCGTAGTGTGAAGCCTTGGTGCAAGAGTAATCGCTTATCCGCACCGAGGCACTTGTGCGAATAGGGCTCCCGGGCGATGAATGCCAGCTGATGGAGTCGATGCAGCGGGGCTTCGCTTTGCTTTTATTGTTTGCTGATTAATATTTTGGTGTTGTTGTTGTTGTTGTTTGGGGGTGGTTTTTGATACCGGTTTTTTGTAGATTTTTGATTTTGATGATTTTATTTCCGTGTTGTTGGTTGTTTATTGTTTGTTTATTTGTTGTTTTTGATATAGTTTTTTTTTTGGTTGTTTCTTTTTTCTAATTCTATGGTTGTAGTTTATTTTCTTCTTCCATGTTTACTGCTTATTTGTTTAGTTATTTTTAATAGTGTTTTTTTGAATTTCAAATGTCTTTTATATATGTATATATATATATATATATATATATATATATATATATATATATATATATATATATATATATATATATATATATATATATATATATATATATATATATATATATATATATATATATATATATATATATATATTATTGTAGTCGTTTATCCCTTATCATTATTTTTCTTATTTGTTGTAGATTACTACTTATTATTGTTGTGATGGTTTGTTGGTCCTGTGTTCATGTTTTGTTATTATTAAAAAATAATCGTTATTGGTATCATTATTATTTTTTTATTATTACTATTGTTAACTATCATTCTTATCATTATTATCATTAATATTATTATGATCATTATTGCTGTTGTTATTATCATCATTACTATTTTTGTTGTGATCATTATCATTATCACCATCTTTATCATTATTACCATTATCAACATTTACAATATTGCTATTAATGATATTGTTGTTGTGGCTTTTGTTACTATTCCTATCATTATCCTTATCATTATTCCATGTATCATCATCTTTTTCTTCATTATTGCTGTTATTACTATCATTACCATCATCATTATCTTTTGTCTTTTTTTATTTTTAGAATTATCCACGAAATTTCTCTTATTATTGATACCGGGATCTGACATCGCTGTCTAACATCGATACCATAGTTTACCATCTTTATTTTATTCTCTGTCTGTATCTTTCTCTGTTTTTGTCTCTGTCTATCTGTCTGTCTGTCTCTCTCTCCCTCCCTTCCTTCCTCTTTCTCTCTCTCTCTCTCTCTCTCCCTCCCTCCCTCTCTTCCTCTCTTCCTCTCTCCCTCCCTCTCCACGATCTACCATTACCGCTGCCCGCCACCGCTACCATAACCTCTTATCTACCATTCCCGTTGGCCACCATTGCTCCCGCCCCCACCATCGCGGCGCCGCTGACACCCCCCCCCTCCATGGCCCCTCCCTTACGCGCCTGAGAGGGAGCGAGCCATCCAGGCAGCACTACCCCCCCCCCCCCCCCGGCCATGGAAACAAAAATGACTGCGCTGGTTGTCGGGCAAAGGGGAGAGAGAGAGAGAAGGAGAGAGAGAGAGCCCGACAAATGAAACACATCTCTCTCTCTCTCTCTCTCTTTCTCTTTCTTTCTTGTCTCTTGTCCCTCCCTTTTCCAATTCCTTATATCCTTCCCTCCCTTCCTATCCCTTCTTTCCTTCCCTTTTTACTTCTCCCTCCATTCCTCCAACTCTCCTTCCCTCCCTCCCTACTCTCCCCCTTGTCCCTCCCTTCCTCCTTTCCCATTTTCCTTCTCCCTCCGTTCCTCCAACTCTCCTTCCCTCCCATTCCTACCTTCCCTCGCATTCCCCTCCCTCCCTCTCTTTCCCTCCCTCCCTCCCCCTTGTCCCTCTCCCTACCCCCCTTGTCCCTTCCTCTTTGCCTACCTCCGTAAAAACAATTTTCACAATGGGGGTTCCTATTCACAACGCTTCGCCCTTTCATAAGTTAATGCTTGTTACCCTGGTCCCTCCCTGGCGCTGAGAGATGGTCCTGTGCCGTCTCACTTTCCC
>NC_091578.1:4407808-4412808 GCF_042767895.1 Penaeus vannamei
AATAAGTAATAATAACTGGTAATAAATAATAATAAGTAATAAAAATTGGCAATAAATAATAATAAGTAATAATAACTGGTAATACTAATCATGATAGTAATATTAGCAGTAGTAAAATTGATACCATTAATGGTAATGATAATAATATTAATGAATATGATAATGATAACAATGATAACAACAATAGCAAATATAATAATGATAATGATGATAAAAGTAATGCTAAGGATAATAATGATAATGATGACGATGATAACAATAATAACGATACTACTACTACTACTAATAATAATAATAGTCGTAATAATGATAATCATCTTCATAACAATAATAATATCAAACGATAACAAAATAAGCAAGCCAACTCTTTAAACTCTATATCATTAACCATCTTTAATCATTTTTAAAATCTATTCTATTACCTATCTATTATCTTTTTTTTTTTTTTTTTTGGAAAATTTGACTATCAAGCTACTCTCTTTTATTTCCACGTAAGAAAAGATCATCGTAATGCCCGGATGATGACGTCACATCCCAAAAAGTGACAGCTGTTAAACCCATAAGCAGATCTGTTGTGCTTAATCCTTTTTATTGTTATCCCTCAGGTGCCAAAGGCGGTGCCACATGTTTGCATGGGTAGGAATGTAACTTGTGGTGTGTGTGTGTGTGTGTGTGGGGTGTGTGTGTGTGTGTTTGTGTTTCTGTGTGTGTGTGTGTGAAATGTAACTTGTGATGTGTGTGTGTGTATGGATTCATGTGTGTGTGTGGGGTGTGTGTGTGTGTGTATGGATGGATGTTTGTGTGTGTGTGTGTGTGGTGTGTGTGTGTGTGTGTGTGTGTGTGTGTGTGTAAGGATGGATGTTTGTGTGTATATATTTGTGTGTGTTTCTGTGTGTGTGTGTGTGTGTGTCTATACATGTGTGTGTGTGGATGGATGTTTGAGTGTGTTTCTGTGTGTATGCGTGTGTGCGTATTGACATACCGTGTGTATGAACAGTATGTGATCAGGCACGTATATCTGTGTATGCACGCGTGTTCGTGTGTACCGTCGTGTATGCATGCGTGTTCGTGTGTACCGTCGTGTATGCATGCGTGTTCGTGTGTACCGTCGTGTATGCATGCGTGTTCGTGTGTACCGTCCGAAACGACCACGAATATTTCCGAATTTCCTCGCCGTTAAACGCCCATTCCGAAGCCCTTTTTCTCGGAATATTGCGCTCAATGTGAACGCGTCGTCTACGTTCGGTCCTCGTTTCCCCTTCTCTCTTTCTCTCTCTCTTTTTTTTTCTCTCTTTCTCTCTTTCTCTCTCTCTTTTTTTTTCTCTCTCTCTCTTTCCCTCTCTTTTCTCTCTCCCTCTCTCTTTTCTCTCTCTCTCTCTCTTTCCCTCTCTTTTCTCTCTCTCTCTCTCTTTCTCTCTCTCTTTTTTTCTCTCTCCCTCTCTCTTTCCCTCTCTTTTTTTCTCTCTCTCTTTCTCTCTCTCTTTTTTTTCTCTCTCTCTCTTTCCCTCTCTCTTTTCTCTCTCCCTCTCTCTTTCCCTCTCTTTTCTCTCTCCTTCTCTCTTTCCCTCTCTTTTTCTCTCTCTCTTTCTCTCTTTTCTCTCTCACTTTCTCACCTTGTGCGAATACCCGACGACCTTTCCATTCCTTCCTCGCCACTCTTCCCTCTCCCCTCACTCTTCCCTCCCCCTCCCTTCCTTACGCAGATCTCCCTCTTCTTCCTCCTCCTCCTTCCTCCTTCCCCCTTACTCTTCCTCTCTGCCCTCCCCTCCCTCCTCCTCCTCCCCCACCCTCCCTCTTCCTCCTCCCTCCCCTCCCTCTACCCCTCTCCCTCCCTACCTCCTCCTCCTTCCTCCCCCTCCCTTCCCCTTCCTCCACCCCTCCACCTCCTCCCCCTCCTCCTCCTCCCTCCTTCCTCCCTCCTTCCTCCACCCTTCCTCCTTCCCCCTCCCCCTCCCTTCCTCTACCCCCTCCCTCCACCTCCCTCCCTCCCTCCACCCCTTCCTCCTTCCTC
Source organism: Penaeus vannamei (assembly GCF_042767895.1). Taxonomy (NCBI): domain Eukaryota; kingdom Metazoa; phylum Arthropoda; class Malacostraca; order Decapoda; family Penaeidae; genus Penaeus; species Penaeus vannamei. The sequence goes on from NC_091578.1 coordinate 4,409,820, forward strand.
CTCCACCCTCCCCCTCCCTCCCCCTTCCTCTACCCATTCCCCCTTCCTCCTCCTCTCTGCCCTCCCCCTCCCTTCCTCTACCTCCCTCCATCCACCCTCCACCCCTCCCTCCCTCCTCCATCCCACCCCTCCACCCTCCTCCTCTCCTCCTCCCCCTTCCTCCATCCCTCCACCCCTCCCTCTCCTTCCCCCTCCTCCACCCCTCCATCCCTCCCCCTTCCTCCACCCCTCCACCTCCACCCCTCTCCTTCCTCCACCTCCTCCTCCCCTCGACGCTCTCAGGCCATGAATATCAACGTGGTTATCAATGTGCATCTTCGGCCGATACGAGGCGGGGATGCTGCAAAGGCGGATATGCCAAAGGATGCTTCAAAGGGAGATGGCGCGAGGAGATTGGGGGCGGGGATGGGGGGAGGGAGGAAAGGGGGTGGGGGGAGGGAGGGAGAAAGGGGGTGGGGGGGAGGAAAGGGGTGGGGGGAGGAGGGAGGTGAGGAGAGGAGAAGGGGTGGAGGAGGGGAGGAGGGAGAAAGGGGAGATGGCGCGAAGAGATGGCAACGGAGCCTGGGTGGGATTGGGGGTGGGGGGAGGGAGGAAAGGGGAGGGGGAGGAGGAGAAGGAGGAGGAGGAAAGGGGAGGGGGAGGAGGGAGGGAGGAGGGAGGAAAGGGGTGGGGAGGAGGGAGGGAGGAATGGAGGAGGTGGAGGAGGGATGGACGAAAGGGGGTGGTGGAGGGGAGAGAAGGAAGGGAGGAAGATTGGGACTTGTAGGGGAGGAGGGAAGAGAATGGTGGGGGAGAAGGAGGAGGAGGAGGAGGAGAGAAGGGAGGGAGGAAGATTGGGGGCTTGAGGGAGGCAGGGAGGGAGAAGAAGAGGGAAAAGGGAGAGAGGATGGTGGAGGAGGAGGGAGAAAGAGAAGGAGAAGGATAGAGGAGTGGGAGAAAGATGGGGATGAATGGGGAATAAGGAGAGGGGGAAAAGGAGGGGGAGATAGATGGAGGGTGATTGGGGGAGGAGGGAGGAAGGTGGATGATGGGTGGGAGGAAGAGGGAGGGAGGGAGGAGGGAGAGAGGTGAATAAAGGTAGGGGAGATGAGGGATAATCAAGGATTGGGGAATAGGAAACGAAGGAGTGAAGTAGGAGAAGAGAGGGAAGAAAGAAGGTAGAAGAGGAGGAGAAGAAGATGGAAAGCAAGAACAGCGAAAGAAGGAAGAGAAGAGAGGAGGAGGAGGACACGCCCTCATCAGCAGCTCCTCAGACCGCCTTTCTATACGACTCCCTCCCCCCCTCCCCCCTCCCCCTCCCCACTCCCTTAGGCATCAAAGCTATGCCATATATACATCTTTATATACATACATACACACACAAACACACACACACGCACACATACACACACATACACACACACACACACACGCAAACACAAACACACGCACAAACACAAACACACACACACACACAAACACACACACACACATATATAAATACATACATTTGTGTACATGTGTGTGTGTATGTATGTGTGTGTACATATAACACACGTGCCTAGAAAATACCAGCCTACCTGCATATAAATTTATATTTTCCCCCTCATTAATGAACAGTTTTTCATTTCGCTTCTCCCGATCTGTCATTCAAGATATGCCATAATAAATTCGATTTTTTTTACGAGTAACCTGATTTAGATATCATGTTTTTTTTTTATTTCTATTTATCTATTTTTTATCTTTTTTTTTACGAAGACAAGCTCGTTTCATTGACGTCCGCCATCTTGGAAATCATAGGGGGAGGGGGAGGAGGGGCAACGAGGGGGAAGGAGGGGAGGAGGTACATACAACTTTCCTTTCCTTTTTTTGGAATTTGGGAATTTTGGATGTTTTTTTGGGTGGGGCGGGGTGGGGGTGGGGGTGGGGGTTCCCGTGGAATATGAAAGACAATTGATGGAGGGAGAGAGAAAGAGAGAGAGAGAGAGCGAAAGAGAGAGAGAAAGAAAGAGCGAGAGAGAGAAAGAGATAGATAGATAGAGAGAGAGAAAAAAAGGAGAAAGAAAGAGCGAGAGAGAGACTGAGAGTGAATGAGCGGGCGAGAGAGAGAGAGAGAGAGAAAGAGAAAGAAAGAGAAAGAAAGAGCGAGAAAGAGAGAGAGCGAGAAAGAGAGAGGGAGAGAAAGCGAGAAAGCGAGAGAGAGCGAGATAGAACGAAAGAGAGAGAGAGAGAGAGAGAGAGAGAGGGAGAGAGCGTAAAACAAAACAAAACAAAACTTTGAGAACTTACAGATTCATCAAAAAACAGGTTTATTGTCTCTGAAATCACGAATATTCTGTCCTGAATGATAAATCGGGACGAGGTCTGCGAGGGACGGCGATGATAGGAGTGGAAGGAGGAAAAGAAGATAAAAGTAGGAATGAAAAGAAGAAAAGAGGGAAATGGGAGAGAGAAAGAGGAGAATAAAAATGATACAAGACATAAAAGGAAGGGAAGGGTATGGAGTACAGATAAGATGGAAATGTGAGAGAGAAAGAGGAGAGAGAGAGAGAGAGAGAGAGAGAGAGAGAGAGAGAGAGAGAGAGAGAGAGAGAGAGAGAGAGAGAGAGAGAGAGAGAGATAGGCAGAGACAGAGATAGAGAGACAGAGACAGACAGACAGAGAGATAGAGATAGATAAATAGATAGATGGATAGATAGATAGACAGGGATAGAGAAAGAAAGAAAGAAAGAAAGAGAGAAAAAGACTGTGAATTTCAATGATATTCATAGAAGAAAAAATATGACTGCTACGTCTCAAGATGGGGGAATACCGTTGATAATTCGTTGATTTGTAGCTTCCTTCTTTCTCTCTGTCTGTCTGTTTGTCTGTCTGTCTGTCTTTCTGTTTGTTTCTGTTTCTCTCTCTCTCTCTCTCCTCTCTTCTCTCCTACTTTCCCTTTCTATCTTTCTGATACTTTCTGCTTCCCACCCACCCCTCCCCCGTCGCCCATGCTCACCCACCCTCCCGT
>NC_091578.1:4417808-4422808 GCF_042767895.1 Penaeus vannamei
TTATTTTTTTTTTTGGGGGGGGGTGGAGGGTATCGTATTATCTATTATTATTTTGCTATTATCATGGTTTTCTTCTTTATTTTTGTCTATCCTATTTTTTTTTTCTCGATTTCTTGATTTGCAATGAAAGGAGTGAGGAGAGAGGAGGAAGAAGAGAAGAAAGAGGAGGAAGGAGGTAGGAGAGAAGAGAAGAGAGAGAAAGAATAAAGAAAAAGAAGAAAGAGAAGGGAAGCAGGGGAGAGGAAAGAGGGAGTCGGGAGAAGAGAAGAAAAGGTAAGAGGAGAGAGAAAAAAGGAAGGAGGGAGAAGAGAGGAAAGAGGAGGGAAGCGAGAGAGAGAACCGGGGGGGGGGGTGAAACCTAAACAGCCGCTCTTTAAATCCGAAATAACCCCCTTAAAAAAAAAGACAGAGAGAGAGAGAGAGAGAGAGAAAAAGTACCAGTTAACAAGGAGGGAGGAGATAAAGGGGGGGTAAGGGGGAAGAGGAAGAGGAGGAAGAGGGGTGAGGGAGGGAGAGAGGAGGTGGGGTAGGGGGGGAGAGGGGAGGAGGGGGGCGGGGTTCGAGGATAACTAAATACATCAATAGGCAGAAAGTGCTAATCCACACCTGGAGCACAGTGTCGAAAATCCTTGCATAATGTCAGCAAGCTCTCGACCTTATAGCAGTGAGGGATTTGAACGATCACATCCGCCCCCTACCCCCCTATACCACCTTCCCCCTACCCCCCATTATCCTTACCTGATCCTACCCCCTGTTTCCCCCTCTCCCCTACCCCTCCTCCTATATCTCTCCATCCTTCCCTCCACCTTCTCACCCTCCTCCTCTCCCCTCCCTTCCCTCCCAACCTATCTACCCCCTCTCCCCACTTCGCTCTCCCCTTCCTCCACCTCACCACCCTCTCCCCCCCTCCTCTCCCAACCTATCTACCCCCTCCCTCCCCTCCTCCCTCCATCCTACCACCCTCCTCTCCCTCCCTCCCTTCCCCCTTCCATCCATCCTACCACCCTCCTCCCCCCTCCCTCCCACCTCTCCACCCTCATCTCCCAACCTATCTACCCCCTCCTCTCCCCTCTCTCTCCCCTCCCCCCACATCGCCCCCCCCTAGTCGCCGATATGAGCTCTGACAATCCCTCACTGATCTGTTTTGGCAAATGGGGTACCAAGTGGCGGTAAAAACACATTAATTCCAAAGAGGGGATTTAAAAGAGGGGAAAGGGAGAGGGGAGAGGAGAGGTGGAGGAAATCGAAGAGGGTAAAAAAGAGGGGAGGGAGAGGGGGGAAGGAGAGGGGAGGGTAAAAAGGGGAGGGTAAAAAGGGGAGGGAGGGAGGGAAGGGAGAGGGGGGAAGGAGAGGGGAGGGTAAAAAGGGGGGGAGGGAGGGAGGGAAGGAGAGGGGAGAGGAGGGAATCGAAGACGGTAAAATAGGGGGAGGGAAGGGAGAGGGGAGAGGAGAGGAGGAAACGAAGAGGGGAAAGGGGGAGGGAAGGGAGAAAGGAAGGGACAAAAAAAAAAATGGTGAATGGAATGAAAAGGAAGGCAAGGAGGGAAGGGAGGTGGAGGGTAAAAGAGGGAAGGAGAGAGATGAGAAGCAAAGAGATGAAGAGAGGGGAAAGAAAGGGTCAGAGAAATAGTGGAGGGAAAGAAAACAGAAAGGAAAGGAAGAAAAAAGAAGAAAAAAAGGCAGAAAACAAGAGAAAGAGAAAGAAAGCGAGAGAGCGGTGAAGGGAGGGGGGGAAGGGGAGAGGAGGGGAGGGGCATGGGGAAAAGGGATAAATGGGGAAGTAGGAGAAGCCGGGAGTTCGTATAATACATATATATGCTGTACATACAATATCTACCTAACTATCTACATATCCATCTATCAATCTAATTTCTCTCTCTCTATCTATAACTTTCTTTCTATCTATCTGTCTATCTATCTATCTATCTGTCTGTCTCTTTCTCTCTCTCTTTCCCTCCCTCCCTTTCTCTCTCTCTCCCTCATTCCCTCTCTCTCTCCCTCCCTCCTTCTCTCTCTCTCTCCCTCCCTCCCTCTCTCCCTCCCTCCCTCTCTCTTCCTCCTCTCCCTCTCTCTCTCTCTCTCTCTCTCTCAATCCCTCTCTTTCGTATGAATGTAGAGAGATAGCGAGAGAATACAAGAAGGTTTGGCAAAGGATAATGAGCAGGAATCCAGAATAAAAAAAGGAGACACAAAATATTAGATATTAAAGAGAGGAGAGAAAGAATATAAACAAATAATACACCCGCGAAGCAAAGACAGAATAACCACAAAACAGATAAATAAACAGAAACGGAAATACATACAAAAAATGGAAGAAGTAAAAAAAAGAATTTAAAAAAATAGAAAAAAAAACATAAAAAGAATGAAAAAAGGAGGAAAAAGAATAAAAATACGAAAAAAGAGAGAAAAAAAAACACAGAAAATACATACAAAAAGCAAAAAAAAAAAAAAAAAAAAAAAAAATCATATAGGATATGGGGTGAAAAAAATGAAAAAAAAAATGGTCGAGTTGCTTTAAAAGTTTGAGAACTATAAGAGCGTTAAAACCTCACCCCTGAAAACCCCATTCCAAGCGGCATGAACAAGCAGCCGTCACGTAATGCAGCATTTTCAGTATGCACAAGTGAGTGAGGCCTTTTTTCCCCTCTCTCTCTTTTTTTCCCCTCTCTCTTTTTTTCCCCTCTTTTTTTTTTTTAGACACTGCGCGCCGGCGATACTTTGAAACACAAATGGTCGAGAGAGAGAGAGAGAGAGGAAAAAAAGGGAGAGATTTTTTTCTTTTCTTTCTTTATCTATCTATCATCTCTATCTATCTCTCTCTCTCTCCTTCTCTCTATCTCACTCCCTCCTTCCCTCTCTCTCTCACTCCCTCCCTCCCTCCTTCCCTCTCCCTCCGTCGCTTCCTCCTTCCCTCCCTCTTTCTCACCCCCTCCTTCCCTCTCCCTCCGTCGCTTCCTCCTTCCCTCCCTCTTTCTCACCCCCTCCTTCCCTCCTTCCCTCATCCCCCTCCTTCCCCCTCATCCCTCCCTCCTTCCCCCTCCCTCCCCCCTCTCACCCCTCTCCTCCCTCCTTCCCCCCTCCCTCCCCCCCTCTCACCCCTCTCCCCTCCCTCCCTCTCTCTTCTTTCTCTGAATGGGTTCTCTTTTGACGCTCTTCAGGTGTAAATGAGAAGGAATATTTATTTTTATGGAAGGTCGATATCTTGGGAATGTGTATGTGAAGTGTTCGCTTGATCTCTTCAATGGAGCCATCAAGTATGTGAACGAATTTTCAAAACATTGAAAAAAAAAATAGCAACGGATGTTTCTCTCGTTCTCTCTCTCTGCCTTTCTTTATATATATATATATATATATATATATATATATATATATATATATATATATATATATATATCTGTGTGTGTGAGTGTGTGTGTGTATTTGTGTGTGTGTATGTATGTATACATGTATCTATCTATCTATCTATCTATATCTATATCTATCTATCTATCTATCTATCTATCTATCTATCTATCTATATATATATATATATATATATATATATATATATATATATATATATATATATCTCCCTCCCTCCCTCCCTTCCTCTCTCTCTCTCTCTCTCTCCCATCTCCCATCTCCCTTCTGTAAAACAACCTTCCTTTCTGTAGTACAAATGGTAGATATTTGTTCACTAGGTTTGGGGAAAAAAATGGCGCTCTTAAGTATAAATGCGAGGGGGCTTAGGACACACACGTACGTATAAGTGTGTAAATAAATATCTTGACGGTGTCCACGGGGCCTAATAGAAAAAGTGTCACTGTTAAATATGTGTCGCCTGAATTCTTTATTTACCCGTTTTAACACGTGAGGGATGGTGGGGAGGGGTTGGGGGTTGGGGAGGAGAGGGGGGTGGGGGAGGTGGGGGTTGGGGAGGAAAGGGGGAAGGTGGGGGATTTCGCTTCCCCTTCTATTTCTCCTTTCGCCCTTTCGCCCTGTTTCTATTTCTCTTCCTCCCTTTTCACCTTCTTTTCTCCTTCTCTTTATCTCCCCTCCCTTTTTCTTCACCTATTTTCCTACTTCATATCTCCCTTCTCCTCCCCTTTCCACCTTTTGCTCTCCTCCTTCTCCCTTTCCCTTTTCCCTCCCTTCTTCCCTTCCCCCCTTCCTCCCTTCCTCCCTTCCCCCTTCCTCCCTTTCTCCCTTCCTCCTTTCTCAACCCCAAAAGTAGAAGACCCAGTCACCATCCCAGCAGACGCCGAGCCAGTAAAAAAAGGTGTAGCCATTTTGTTTATTCTTTTCCCTCTCTCCTCTCTCGCGGTTCGAGTTACAACCGCAGCCACAACCCCTCGGGAAAAGGGGGGTAGGGGGGATAGGGGATGATCCGAGGGGGGGGGGAAGGGGAGGAGGGGTACGTAACCAGTGAGAAGGCTTGAGGTTTCGTAAAAAAAAAAAAAAAGGGAGGGAAAAAAAGGGATTTAAATTGACAAATCACAGCTGTCTGCGGGTACAGAGTGACCAATCAGCTGTTCTGTCGGGGAAGCGAATGACCAATTACAGACCGTCTCTCGCTGTGTGCTGGCGTGGGGGGGGGAATGCCGTTGGCGCCTTTTTGGTGGTGGTGGTGGTGATAGTGGTGGTGGTGGTGGTGTTAGTGGTGGTGTTGGTGTTGGTGGTGGTAGTGGTGATGGTGGTAGTGGTGGTGGTGGTGTTGGTGGTGGTGGTGTTGTTGGCGCCTTTTCGGTGTTGGTGTTGGGGGTGGTGGTGGAGGTGGTGGTGGTGGTGGTGGTGGTGGTATTGGTGGTGGTGTTGGTGATGGTGGTGTTGGTGATGGTGGTGGTGGTGTTGGTGTTGTTGTTGTTGGTGGTGGTGGTGTTGGTGTTGGTGTTGTTGTTGTTGGTGGTGGTGGTGGTGGTGTTGTTGGCGCCTTTTTGGTGGTCTTGGTGGTGGTGGTGGTGGTGGTGGTGGTCGTGGTGGTGTTGGTGTTGGGTGGTGTTGGTGCTGGGTGGTGGTGTTGG